>NC_057415.1:5521748-5814915 GCF_019320065.1 Cervus canadensis | reverse complement strand
TGGAAAACTCAGCAGTGGCCACAGGACTGGAAAAGGTCCATTTTCATTCCAATCCCTAAGAAAAGCAATCCCAATGAATGCTCAAACTACCGCACAATTGCACTCATCTCACACGCTAGTAAAGTAATGCTCAAAATTCTCCAAGCCAGGCTTCAGCAACACGTGAACCAAGAATTTCCAGATGTTCAAGCTGGTTTTAGAAAAGGCAGAGGAACCAGAGATCAAATTGCCAATATCCGCTGGATCATTGAAAAAGCAAGAGAGTTCCAGAAAAACATCTATTTCTGCTTTATTGACTACGCCAAAGAGTTCGATTGTGTGGATCACGATAAACTGTGGAAAACTCTGAAAGAGATGGGAATACCAGACCACCTGACCTGCCTCTTGAGAAACCTGTATGCAGGTTACCAAGCAACAGTTAGAACTGGACATGGAACTACAGACTGGTTCCAAATAGGAAAAGGAGTACATCAAGGCTGTATATTGTCACCCTGCTTGTTTAACTTATATGCAGAGTACATCATGAGAAAAGCTGGACTGGAAGAAGCACAAGCTGGAATCAAGATTGCCGGGAGAAATATCAATAACCTCAGATATGCAGATGACACCACCCTTATGGCAGAAAGTGAAGAGGAACTAAAAATCTTCTTGATGAAAGTGAAAGAGGAGAGTGAAAAAATTGGCTTAAAACTCAACATTCACAAAATTAAGATCATGGCATCTGGTCCCATCACCTCATGGGAAATAGATAGGGAGACAGTGGAAACAGTGTCAGACTTTATTTTTTTGGGCTCCAAAATCACTGCAGGTGGTGACTGCAGCCATGAAATTAAAAGACGCTTACTCCTTGGAAGGAAACTTATGACCAACATAGATAGCAGATCAAAAAGCAGAGATATTACTTTGCCAACAAAGGTCCGTCTGGTCAAGGCTGTGGTTTTTCCAGTGATCATGTATGGATGTGAGAGTTGGACTGTGAAGAAAGCTGAGCGCCGAAAAATTGATGCTTTTGAACTGTGGTGTTGGAGAAGACTCTTGAGAGTCCCTTGGACAGCGAGGAAATCCAACCAGTCCATCCTGAAGGAAATAAGTCTTGGGTGTTCATTGGAAGGACTGATGCTGAAGCTGAAACTCCAATACTTTGGCCACCTCATGCGAAGAGTTGACTCATTGGAAAAGACCCTGATGCTTGGAGCGATTGGGGGCAGGAGCAGAAGAGGACGACAGAGGATGAGATGGCTGGATGGCATCACCGACTCGATGGACATGAGTTTGAGTAAACTCCGGGAGTTTGTGATGGTCAGGGAGGCCTGGCGTGCTGCAATTCATGGGGTCGCAAAAGAGTTGGACACGACTGAGTGACTGAACTGAACTGAAGCATTGTAGATGATGTATAAAATTCAATAGAGTGGGTGCCTATAGGAGGGAGGGAGGATTCTAGAGCAGGAGTGGGGATGAAAGAGAAAAATAAAATACAATAAGACAGCATGGCTGAGTGGTTAAGTCAGCTGTCTGTATATGAGGTCCCTTACACCACAATTACAGATGGCAGTTATTCATTGAGAGTGAGTGCTTACATAGGAGGAAAAAGTTACCATATCCCATTTATTCTGCTGGGAGCTTTAGTGCAAGTAAACATTCAACAAGCAACGTAAATGGCTGTATGAGAAGCAGAACAAGTTATCTTTAAGTAAGGAGCAAATGTGCTGAATCTAGTCTGACCCAAGGCCTCGCTGAACCCCATTGCTCCTTCTTTGCTGTCTGTGTTCTCTTGATTCTTATTCTCTGTTCTTATCTACTCTTGTGTTACTTCTGTCCTGAGCTGGGATGCTTGCAGAGAGTCTCTCTCCTGAAACTGCTCAGAGTTAAATATTTAAATAGTGGCTGTATTCACTGCATTTTGAAAGAGGCTTACTTCTTCCATTGTGTTCTGAGAAACATCTATCACCAATGACCTGTACATAAATATGAAAGGCATCTACATATTGTGCAGCACTATGGGTCTCTCCTGTTGACAGTGAACTACTGAAACTACAGAAAGGCCTAGTGCCTGTTTTTTTCCAGAAAGAGTGCCTTCTAGATGGGATATGAACAAGCAGCTCCTTATTTGTGTAGACGTTGTTAGATTATTCTATTCTCTGTGATTGTTCTCACACATTGTTGCTGGTTATGGTCTTCTGGGATTACACTGCTTAACTTGTTCTGCTCATTATCACTTGAGTTATTCCTCTTGTAAAGTAGAAAACATTTCTGTTTTCCAGGTCCTCAGCTACCTGCAGAGAATAAGTGAGAGAGTTCCAGGCTTCTCTGGATGTGTTTTAGTTTACCCAGCCAACTTTTTAGCATAGGTCTCAGTAAGGGTAAGGAGGTAGTATTGGGGTACTTGCTAACCATGTGATCTTAAGTAATTACTTACTGTCTGAGAGTGCAGGTGACTTATCAGTAAAATTGAAAAATGAGCAGCTATGAAGGAATTGAGTGAGAATCACAGCAAATACATGCACCACACCTGTTACATCTGTTGTTCTGTCACTCAGTCATGCCCGACACTGTGACCCCATGGACTGCAGCACGCTAGGCTCCCTGGTTATTCACTATCTCCCGGAGTTTGCTCAAATTCATGTTCGTTGAGTTGGTGATACTATCTAACCATTTCACCCTCTGCCTCCCCCTCCTCCTTTTGCCTTCATTTTTTTCCCCAGGGTCAGTGTCTTTTCCAGTGAGTCAGCTCTTCCCTTCAGGTGGCCAAATTATTGGAGCTTCAGCTTCAGCCTCAGTCCTTCCAATTAATATTTGGGGTTGATTTCCTTTAGGATTGACTGATTTGATCTCCTCCCTCTTCCAAGGGGCTCTCAAGAATCTTCTCCAGTACCACAATTTGAAAAAATCAATTTTTTTGCACTAAGCCTTCTCTCTGGTCCAACTCTCAGATCAGTATATGACTACTAGAAAAACCATAGCTTTGACTCTACAGACCTTTGTCAGCAAAGTGATGTCTCTGGTTTTTAATATGCTGTGTGGGTCTGTCATAGCTTTTCTTCCAAGGAGAAAGCATCTTTTAATTTCATGGCTGCAGTCACTGTTCACTGTGATTTTGGAGCCCAAAAAAGAAAATATGTCATTGCTTCCACTTTTTCTATTTGCCATGAAGTGATGGGACTGTATGCCATGATCTTAGTTTTTTTCATGTTGAGTTTCAGGCTAGCATTTTCACTCTCCTGTTTCACCCTTATCAAGAGGTTCTTTAGTTCCTCTTCACTTCCTGCCATCTTCATATCTGAGGTTGTAGATATTTATCCTGGCAATCTTGTTTCTAGCTTGTGATTCATCTGGTCTGGCATTTCGCATGATGTAGTCTGCATATATGGAGAGATTGCCTGGTGGCTCAGACAGGAAAGCGTCCTCCCACAGTGCAGGAGACCCGGGTTCGATCTCTGTGTTGGGAAGATCTCCTGGAGAAGGAAATGGCAACCCACTCCAGTACTCTTGCCTAGAAAATTCCATGGGTGGAGGAGCTACAGTGGGCTGGTGGGACTGGTGGGCTACAGTCCATGGAGTCACAAGGAGTCGGACACGACTAAGTGACTTCACTTTCTATATGGAGAAGGAAATGGCAACCCAATCCAGTATTCTTGCCTGAAAAATTCCATGAACAGAGGAGCCTGGCAGGCTACAGTCCAACCGGTTGCAAAGAGTTGGACATGACTGAGCAACTATCACTCACTCACTCATTCTGCATATAAGTTAAATAAATAGTGTGACAGTACTCCTTTTCCAATTTTGAATCAATCAGTTGTTCCATGTCCAGTTCTAACTGTTGCTTCTTGACTGCATATAGATTTCTCAGGAGATGGGTAAGGTAGTCTGATATTCCCATCTTTTGAAGAATTTTCCACAGTTTATTGTGATCCACACAGTCAAAGGCTTGAGCATAGTCAATGAAGCAGAAGTATTAAAAAATATTTTTCTGGAATTTCCTTACTTTCTTTATGATCCAGCAAATGTTGACAATTTGATCCCTGGTTCCTCTGCCTTTCCTAAACCCAGCTTGTACATCTGGAAGTTTTTGGTTCACATACTACTGAAGACTGGCTTGAAGGATTTTGAGCATAATTGTACTAACATGTGAAATGAGCTCAATTGTATGGTAGTTTGAACATTCTTTAGCATTGTCCTTCTTTGGGATTGGAATAAAAACTCACTTTTTCCAGTCCTGTGGCCACTGCTGAGTTTTACCTGTTACTTACTGGCCTCAAATAATGCTGGCTAGTACTGTTATGGACCAGAACTGTGTTTGGTTTTCCATAACATGACTAAATTAGACCCATCTGCAGAGTGATGCATTCCCTGACTAAAATACAGAAAATACAATACCTGAGTCATTTTTTTCTCACCCACTCTGCTGATGAATATCTTTCCATGATTGTCTTTGTCAGCTCTTAGGGAAAAGTCTATCATTACCGTGGGAGGTGGTGATTTGTTCCTGCCTCACATTTTTTTCCCCTCAAATTGTCAAGTACATCAAACTTTAATAACTTTACCTCCAGAGAGATTTTGGTTGTGATGGAGGAGTTCCCTGCTACTCACATCTGTTGTTTCTTCAACTATCCAGTTGTACTTCTTCCTTGAAATGAGGGGGAGGTTGACACATTCTAGACTGAATTGCAAGTCTCCACAGAAGAGTAACCAACCCCCATGATCTGGAATGAAAAGGCGTAAAGATTTCAGTGACAACATAACATAATGACTAAGCAAAAAAGCCACTGGTATCTTAGTGGAGGCCTGGCAAAATTTCAATGTCATGTATCCAGAGGCCATTCATTTGAAAAACAATTAGTGCTGTTTTGGTAGGTTAAAAAAGGTAAATAACTTGCAGCATAAAAAAAGAATTCTTCAGTTGTCTCCTGTTCTTGTGTTTTTTTTCACACCTCACCCCCCTCCTTTTTTTTTTTTTTACTAAATTTGTACTTTTTGTAATATGCAAAATTTGTGGAATACCAAGAGGAGGTTCTTGATTTGCCTTATTGGCCTGCCTAGAGCCATATCTTTGGGGACAAGCCCCTCTCTCCAGTGTTGACCACTGTGTCCAAGAGGACCCCTCCAGCTGCTCACAGAATGTGCCTTCTCCATAGCACTGGCCTTATGTTCATGATTCAGAACATCTCTGAAATAGGAAGCAGGGACTGACTCACAGTTCCAGGCTTGTCATTTCCTCTCAGATACTTGATGTAGTGCCAATGGTCTGCCTCTTTGTTCAGACAGTCATTTACTCCAGTCTGCATTCCCTTAGCGTACAGCAGGTAATGCAGGGGCAGGGAGCAGGGACAGCTAGTAAGAAATATGGTTAGCAGTGAGTTAAATCTGAACCGAGATTAAGGAACCAGACAATCTGGAGAGGAGAAAGCTGCAGGTAGGTAATTTGCACTTCAGCTCTGTGAGAAATTAATGCCTGATTGTTCTGCGGCACCGTTCTTAGGATTTATAAATTTCTTAAAAAACCCATTCCCAGCTTCCTGAGAAGAGACATCCAGCTTCTCAAACCTGCTGACCAGGGGAGAATATATAAAAGTATGCATGTTGGTTTGCCTTGACTTTTTAATGTGCCAGTTGTAGTCATTAAGTGCTGCTGGAAGAAGAGAGCATGCAATCAGACAGACTTGCATCTGACCACCAGCTTTATTAATGTGGAGGGACTGCAGCACTGAAAAGATTGATTTCTTCCTCAATTTGCTAATATGTGTTTTTGCTTCTTCTTCTTCATGCTCAGGCCTGGGTTTCAAGGGTAAGGTGTTATCACTGTCACAAGGAGCTCACTCCACTGCACCCTCAGAGGCCCTAGGCTGTTCCTCTCTCCTGGAGACCTGCATCTGTTTCTTCTTGGTTTATGGGCCTGCTGTTCTCTTTTGTGTGTTTCCCATTT
Source organism: Cervus canadensis (assembly GCF_019320065.1). Lineage (NCBI taxonomy): Eukaryota > Metazoa > Chordata > Mammalia > Artiodactyla > Cervidae > Cervus > Cervus canadensis. The sequence continues at coordinate 5,808,995 of NC_057415.1, read as the reverse complement.
GACTCTATCTCATGTTGGTAGATTCACTTGCCTTGCTTCTTGATTTCTGTGTCTATCTGCTACCCATGCACCCACCTTGATGTTGTGACCATCAGTTCCAGAGCTTAGCCAGATGAAAAGTTCTGAGGACTTGGAGGGTCCTCCTTGATAGAATATGTCATTACATGACTGCTACTGAGAACTCACAAATGATCTTGGCATATGAGGGCGTGTGCTAGAAGGACTGGTCTTGAGTCCAGTTGTAAATCAGTGACGGTCACCACTTGCCTTTACCATGCTTTCTTTCATTGTCTTTCAACCTTAGGCTTCTAAGTTTCTAGAGTTTATCTGAATAATTTTTATTTCCTTTTCAGTTTTTAAAATAGACTTTTTAGGAGCAATTTTAGGATTTGTAGATCAATTTTAGCAAAACTGAGAAGAAGGTACATGCAAAGAATTGCCACACGCCCTTTGTTCCCATTATCAACATCCCCCACCTGAGTGGTATATTTGCGACAACTGATGAACCTATACTGATACATCATAATCACCCTATGTCCATAGTTTACCTTAGGGTTCACTCTTGGTGTTTATATTCTATGTTTTGACAAGTGTAAAATGACATGTATCCATCATTATAGTACTATATAAAATAGTTTTGTTGCCCTAAAAATCCTTTGTATTTCACCTGTATCCCTATCTCTCTCTAACTCCTGATAACCACTAATCTTTTTTAACTCCACAGCTTTGCCTTTTCCAGGAATTATATGGTAGGTAGCCTTTTCATATTGGTTTCTTTTATTTAGTATTGTGAATTTAAGATTCTTCCATGTCTTTTCATGGCTTGATAGCTCATTATTTTTTAGTGCTGAATAATATTCCATTTTAGGGATGTACAGTTTATCCATTTACTTATTGAAAGTTACACATGGTTGCTTCCAAAAATTGAATAAATCATCAATAGCACTTCTATAAGTGACTTGCACCCTCCAGAATTGGGAGAGAATACATTTTTGTTGTTTGGAGTCACCCAGTATGCAGTCCTTTGTTTAGACAGCCCGAGGGAACTCACAAAGATTTCGGTGCTGAAAAGCATGATGTTGCCATAACAAATACATGGAAAGATGGAAGGGGTTTTGGAATTGCGTAATGAGTGTGGGGGCTTACTCCCGTGGCTCAGTGGTAAAGAATCCACCTGCCAATGCAGGAGATGTGGTTCGATCCCTGGGTTGGGAAGATCCCTGCAGAAGGAAACGGCAAGCCACTCCAGTATTCTTGCCTGGGAGATCCCATGGACAGAGGAGCCTGGTGGACTACGGTCCATGGGGTTGCAAAGAGTTGGACACCACTTAGCGACTAAACAATAAAAACAAACAATGATGGATGTAGGCTGGAAGGGTTTTGAGGCATTTGATAGTAAAAATCCAGATTGCCTTGAAGAGATTGTTGATAAAAACATGGACATTAAAGGTAATTTTGGTGTGGGCTCAGAAAGAGGAGAGGAAAGCTATAGTGAGAGCTCTATTGTCTTAGAGACTGTATACAATTATGAACAGAATGTTGCTAGAAATAGGAACATTAAAGTGCTTCTGGTAAGATCCCAGATGGAAAGGAAGAATGTGTTACTGGACGCCCAAGGAAAGGAGATCCTTGATATAAACAAGCAGAGAACTTGTCTGAATTATGGCTCTGTCATTGGTGGAAAGTAGAACGTGTGAATGAGGAACATGGATATTTAGCTGAGGAAATTTCCAAACAAAACGTGGAAGAGGTGATCTGACATGTCTTTGCTGTTTACAGTAAAATACTAGGGAAAAAAAAAAGATAAACTGAGGAAAGAATTCTGCCTCAAGACTGTAACATGGAAATTCAGCTTGAGTTTCCAGGCTGTTGGCCTGCCCTACAAATTTTAAACTTGCCAGTCATAACAGTCCTGTGAGCCAATTTCTTTTCTTTTCCTCACTGAACACCACACAAACATTATTTGCACATTCTATGTGAAATATTTCTGAACTTGTGCCAGTGAGCAAAGATGAGGCCTTTTCTCTCAGGCCTGTTACTGAAATGTGAATGAACACAGATGCAAGTCAAACTTGCAAACTGTTGACAAATCATTTTTAGCCCCTGTTTCAGTAGAATCACCTTTTCCTAAGATGCTCAGCTGCAAAGGGCAGTTGGTATCAGTGTCCTCCCTCAGTGCTGTCAATATCTTAAAATAAATATCTTTATTATATGTATACTTTGGCCACCTGATGTGAAGAACTGACTCATTGGAAAAGACCCTGATGCTGGGCACAACTGAAGGCAGGAGGAGAAGGGGATGACAGAGGATGAGACAGTGGGATGGCATCACCCAACTGATGGATATGAGTTTGAGCAAGCTCTGGGTGTTAGTCATGGACAGGGAAGCCTGGCATGCTGCAGTCCATGGGGCTGCAAAGAGTTGGACATGACTGAGTGACTGAACTGGACTGAACTGATTATATGTATATACATGCGTGTGTGCATTATCATTCAAATGTATATATATATATATATATATATATACACACACACACACACACATATATAATAAAGAGATTTATTTTATGGACATATGGTGGCATACACACACATACACATAAATATATGTCTCACATTTTACCTTATATTATATAATAGATATTGGAGAAGGAAATGGCAACCCACTCCAGTATTCTTACCTAGAGAATCCTACGAACAGAGGAGCCTAGTGGGCTACAGTCCATGGGATTACAAGAGTCAGACACAACTTAATGTCTAAACCACCACCATCATATAATAGAAATGCTCTGTCTATCTTATTGGTTTTGTTCTCTGGAGAATACCCATTGATCAATTGATAGAATGTTAAATGAGACAATGCATGCAAAGAATTTGGCATGGTTCCTGTATATACTAAGAGGTCAATAAATGATAGTATGACTTTGTTATTCACAATCAAAGATGGAGGAAGAACTCTAATTCTCTAGAAAGGCTGTGGAGAAATTGAACTAAAACTAGTTCTCTCAGAAACAGAACAAAACAAAGGAAAGCACAAACACACAAACTCCATGATGTCTATTAACCATTCTCATTAGGGTCGCAGTAAAATTTCTTCCTGTAGGTCAGCGCTGGAAAGGAAGATAAATCTGATGGAGGATGAGAATCTCATCAGCTCTCAGATATTCTGTTTGGAATGTTAAGTTATTATTTTACATTTCTGAGGGAACATCAAAGCCCTTAGGATAAAAGACCATTAAGGCAGATTAGGTTTCTGGTTTTTTTTTTTTCTTTTTTTTTCTTTCTGTAAATAGCTTTGTTACTTCATATAGTTTTCAATTAGCAATAATTGCGCCTTGGATAAACCTCATTGGCTACGATACTGCCACTGCACAAAGCTGTTACTTCATATAGTAATGCACTACATTAATCTTTTTTTAAAAATTTATTTTAATTGAAGGTTAATTATTTTACAATATTGTTATGGTTTTTCCATACATTCACATGAATCAGCCATGGGTAGACATGTGTTCCCCATCCTGACCCTCCCTCATACATTAGTGTTTCTTAAGCATTTAGTACCCTATAATTTTAGTAAAATATGGTTACCAAAGAGACATTTCCAGAGATATCTGCGTCATCAGTGTATTTATTATTCCCCAAAGTTCTAGCCAATGCAGTAACCCAAGTAACAGAAATGAGAACTATAACATTTTCAGAGGAAGACAGAAGTATTATTTCCCCATGATATAATTTTCCTTTAGATCTAATGTACGGCCATTAAAGCACCAAAGAAAATTTACAATGAATTTTTAAAAACGTAGCACGTAGTTCTCAAGGTCATCTAATGGACTAAAGAAATGAGAAAATAGTAATGTGTGGGAGGGTGTGCCTTATTAGATATTAAAATGTGCCATAAAACTATAATATACTAAAATGATGTGACACTGGTGCAAAGATAAGCAGGCATAGCTTAAACAAAATAGGATCTGGAAATAGATCTTAGTATATTTTGTAGGGAGGGGATATATGTATACCTACGGCTGATTCATGTTGAGGTTTGACAAAACAACAAAATTCCATAAAGCAATTATCCTTCAATTAAAAAGTAAATAAATTAAAAAAAATACTGCATAAAGGTAAAACTATGATTCAGTGAGGAATGTTTCATTCATTCCAATGAGTATTTCTGAGCAACTTTTTTTTAATTGAAGTATAACTGCTTTGTAATTTTGGAGTTCTCACTGGAGAAGATGAATGCACATCCTTCTACTCCATCATCTTGGACTAAGATGGACTGGAGTGGGTGAAATTAATTCTGATGACCATTATATCTACTACTGTGGGCAAGAATCCCTTAGAAGAAATGGGGTAGCCCTCGTAGTCAACAAGAGTCCAAAATGCAGTACTTGGGTGCAATCTCAAAAACAACAAAATGATCTCTGCTCGTTTCCAAGGCAAACCGTTCAATATCACAATAATCCAAGTCTATGCCTGAACCACTAATGCCAAAGAAGCTGAAGTTTAACAGTTCTATGATGACCTACAAGATCTTCTAGAACTAACACCAAAAAAAATGTCCTTTTCATCATAGGGGACTGGAATGTGAAAGTAGAAAGTCAAGAGATACCTGGAGTAACAGGCAAGTCTGGCCTTGGAGTACAAAATGAAGCAGGGCAAAGGCTAACAGAGTTTTGCCAAGAGAACACACCGGTCATAGTGAACACCCTCTTCCAACAACATAAGAGACGACTCTACACGTGGACATCCCCAGATGGTCAATACCAAAATCAGATTGATTATATACTTTGCAGTCAAAGATGGAGAAGCTCTATACAGTCAGCAAAACCAAGACTGGGAGCTGACTGTGGCTCAGATCATGAACTTCTTATTGCCAAATTCAGACTTAAATTGAAGAAAGTAGGGAAAACCACTACACTATTCAGGTATGACCTAAATTAAATCCCTTATGATTATACAGTGGAAATGACAAATAGATTCAAGGCATTAGATTTGATAGACAGAGTGCCTGAAGAACTAGAGGTTTGTGACACTGTATGGGAGGCAGTGATCAAGACCACACCCAAGAAAAAGAAACACAAAAAGGCAAAATGGTTGTCTGACGAGGCCTTACAAATAGCTGAGAAAAATAGAGAAGCGAAAGACAAAGGAGAAAAGGAAAGATATACCCATTTGAATGCAGAGTTCCAAAGGATAGCAAGGAGAGATAAGAAAGACTTTCTTAGTGATCAATGCTAAGAAATAGAGGAAAACACTAGAATGGGAAAGACTAGAGATCTCTATAAGAAAATTAAAGATACCAAGGGGACATTTCATGCAAAGATGGACACAATAAAGGATAGAAATGGTATGGACCTAACAGAAGCAGAAGATATTAAGAAGAGGTGGAAGAATACACAGAAGAACTATACAAAAATAGATAACCAGTGCAAGTTTGATGCATGAAGCAGGGCACTCAAAGCTGGTGCTCTGAGGGGAGGGAGGTGGGAAGGGGGTTCAGGAGACGGGGACACATGTTCACCCATGAGTGATTCATGTCGATGAATGGCAAAGACCACCACAGTATTGTAAAGAAATTATCCTCCAATTAAAGTAAGTAAATTAATTAAAAAAGAAGATCTTAAGGACCCCGGTAACCATGCTGATGTGATCACTCACCTAGAGTCAGACATTCTGGAATGTGAAGTCTAGTAGGCCTCAGGAAGCATCACACGAACAAAGCTAGTGGAGGTGATGGAATTCCAGCTGAGCTATTTCAAATCCTAAAAGATGATGCTGTGAAAGTGCGGCACTCAATATGCCAGCAAATCTGGAAAACTCAGCAGTGGCCACAGGACTGGAAAAGGTCAGTTTTCATTCCAACCCCAAAGAAAGGCAATGCCAAAGAATGCTCAAGCTACTGCACAATTGCATTCATTTCACACACTAGCAAAGTAATACTCAAAATTCTCTAAGCCAGGCTTCAACAGTACATGAACCATGAATTTCCAGATGTGCAAGTTGGATTTAGAAAAGGTAGAGGAATCAGAGATCAAATCGCCAACCTCCGTTGTATTATCAAAAAAGCAAGAGAGTTCCAGAAAAACATCTACTTCTGCTTTATTGACTATGCCAAAGCCTTTGACAATGTGGATCATGACAAATTGTGGAAGATTCTACGAGAAATGGGAATTCCAGACCACCTTACCTGCCTCCTGAGAAATCTGTATGCAAGTCAAGAAGCAACAGTTAGAACCAGACATGGAACAATGGACTGGTTCCAAACTGGGAAAGGAGTAAGTCAAGGATGTATATTGTCACCCTGCTTATTTAACTAATATGCAGAGTATATCATGTGAAATGCTGGGGTGGATGAAGCACAAGCTGGAATCAAGATTGCCGGGAGAAATATCAATAACCTCAGATATGCGGATGACACCACCCTTATTGCAGAAAGTGAAGAAGAACTAAAGACCCTCTTGATGAAAGTGAAAGAGGAGAGTCAAAACCTGGCTTAAAGCTCAACATTCAGAAAACTAAGATCATGGCATCTGGTCCCATCACTTCCTGGCAAATAGATGGAGAAACAATGGAAACGGTGATGTGACAGACTTTATTTTCTTGGGCTCCACTGCATATGGTGACTGCAGCCATGAAATTAAAAGAGGCGTGTTCCTTTGAAAAAAAGCTATGACAAACCTAGACAGCATATTAAAAAGTAGAGACATACTTTGTTGACAAAGGCCCATCACATCAAAGCTATGGTTTTTCCAGTGGTCACGTATGGATGTAAGAGTTGAACCATAAACAAAGCTGAGTGCTGAAGAGTTGATGCTTTTGAACTGTGGGATTGGAGAAGACTCTTGAGAGTCCCTTGGACTGCAAGGAGATTAAACTAGTCAATCCTGAAGGACATCGGTCCTGAATATTCATTGGAAGGACTGATACTGAAGCTTCAGCTTCAGTACTTTGGCCACCTGATGGGAAGAGCTGACTCATTGGAAAAGACTCTGATGCTGGGAAAGATGGAAGGCAGGAGGAGAAGGGGAGGACAGAGGATGAGATGGCTGGATGGTATCACCAACTTGATGGACATGAGTTTGAGCAAGCTCCAGGAGTTGGTGATGGACAGGGAAGCCTGGTGTGCTGCAGTCTGTGGTGTCACAGAGTCAGACATGAGTGAGCAACTGAACTGAACTGAGACTGAATTGCTTTACAGTACTGTGTTAGTTTCTGTTGTACCATAAAGAGCATCATCTATGTATATGCACATATATTCCCTTCCTTTTAGACCTCCCCCTCATCCCATCCATCTAGTGATACAGCCCCTGTTTAGAACAGTATGAACATTTTTAAAAAACTAAAAATAGGACTGCCATATGGCCCAGCAATCTCACTATTAGGCATATACCCTGAAAATCATAATTCAAATTGACACATGTACCCCAATGTTTGTTGCAACACTAATTTTAATAGCCAAGACATGGGAACAGCCTAAACATCCAATGACAGATGAAAGGATTAAGAAGTGGTGGTATATGTATACACAATGGAATATTACTCAGCCATAAAAAAGAATGAAATTACATCATTTCTAGTGATGTGATTGGACCTGTCATACAGAGTGAAATGGAAAGAAAAACAAATATCATATATTCATGCATATGTGTGGAATCTCATAAAAATGGTACAGATGAACCTATTTGCAGGGCAGGAATGGACATGAGCAACTTTCTTATGTCTGACACTATGCTAAGTTCAGAAGCTATAACCACGAAATATGGTATGTGTTAAGATCTCAAGGAGTCTCTAGGGGAGACAGAGGAGATAAACTTAGAAAATAGGAATCCTGTAAGCAGTGTAATGGAGTCATCACAAGGAATGTGAAGAAGGACTCTTCCTCAACCTCAAGGATGTAGGAAGCTTTCTTTGTGGAAGAATATGTAAGCTGGGGCCTGAGGGGCAAGCAGGAGGAAACCAACCAGGTGAAGGGATTCTCAAGGGTGATCCAAAATAAGCCGGCTGCAGGGAGAGCACGGCACACCTGGGGAGCCAGAAATCACTGAATCTGGCCCAAACTGGTATTGCAGAGAGAATTGGGAGAGTGTGGGAAGACAGGTTTGGAGTCTTCGGAAGGGCTATAATTTCACTAAGGAGGTCATCAAGAGGTTCTGGAGAAGTAGTGGATATATATAGGAAGCATTGGGAAATGTGAGGATAACTTCTAGGGTTCTGACTTGGGTCACAGGGGAAATAGTGATGGGGAGAAGCATGTTTGGGGGGGAAGCTTGTTTGGAGGGGGAGAAGGCCGTGATGAATTAACTTGAGTACCTGTTGAACATTTAACTGATATTTGTATATTTTGTTATTCAGTAATCATTGCTGGTTAACACTTTAAAAGAATTTGTTGAACAAATGCAAAAATGGATTCCCAATAAATTGGAAAAAAAGACTAAAAAATCTAGAGTGCTCTGATAGTACTGATTTTCAGATTGCAAATAAACTTTAGTGAGCACAGAATTCAGGAACAAAGGGGATGAGCTGTATTCTCTTAGGTGTTTAGTTACCATTGCAACTATGCTGATGGCTATGGTGACCCAGTATTGTTTCCTAGGGATATGGAGGGTCAGAGAAGCTTCTCTGAGAAAACGTCATTAAAGCTGAGATCTGATGGATGGAAGGTGTTACTCGGGTTGAGTGGGTAGAAGGTGGATCATTCCAGAAAGAGAAAACAGCATATGCAAGGGGCCTGAGGCAAGAAGGAACATTGCCTCTTTTAGGGCCTGAATGGCATTTTGAGTAGTTAGAATCTTGACTGGGTGGGAGGTAGGGACCAAATCTTGCAGGACCTGGTGACTCCATTAGAGAAATTTTGATCTTTATCTTAAATGCACTAGGAAGACAAGCTAGGGGGTAAGATGTGTGTTTGTGCTTGTGTTCAGTCACTAAGCTGTGTCCGAATCTTTGTGACCCTATGGACTGTAGCCTGCTAGGCTCCTCTGTCCATGGAATTTTTCCATATGCAAGAATATTGGAGTGGGTTACCATTTCCTCCTCCAGTGGATCTTCCTGACCCAGGTATCAAACCAGTGTCTCCTCTGTCTCCTGCATTGGCAGGTGAATTCTTTACCTCTGAGCTACCCGGTAATGTTTTAAAAAGCTTACTCCTTCTGGTTGAGTATAAAGAATGGGCTGGAGGGAGGTAAGAGGGAGATGGGAGGGGCAATTAGAAGTTCATTTCAATAGCTGGGGAGATAGCACAAGCATTATAAGGCCAGCGGACAAAGGCAGCCTTAGGATCACTACTGGCCCTCGGGTTGTATACCTGCATGGTTATTGTTGTTCAGTCACTGAGTCATGTCCAACTCATTGTGACTCCATGAACTGCAGCATGCCAGGCTTCTCTGTCCTTCCCTGTCTCCCAGAGTTCACTCAAACTCACCACTCCATTGAGTAGGTGATGCCATCCAACCATCTCATCTTTTGTTGCCTCCTCTTGCCCTCAGTCTTTCCCAGCACTGGGGTCTTTTCCAATGAGTAAACTCTTTGCATCAGGTGGCCAAAATCTTGGAGTTTCAGTTTCAGCATCAGTACTTCCAATGAATATTCAGGGTTGATTTTCTTAGGATTTCCCTGCTGTGTAAGGGACAGAGTCTTCTTCAGCACAACAATTCAAAAGCATCAATTCTTTGGTGCTCAGCCTTCTTTATGGTCCAACTCTCACATCTCTACATGACTACTGGAAAAACCGTAGCTTTGTTGATTATCCATTTTCTGTAGATAATCTGTTGATTGCCTATAAAAGTGCATATATGTTAATCCAAAACTCATAATTTATCCCTCCCCACAATCTTTCCCCTTTGGTGACCATAAGTTTGTTCTCAAAGTCTGTGAGTCTGTTTCTGTGTGGTATATAAATTCATTTGTATCAATTTTTTAAGATTCCACATATAAGTGATATCATATGATATTTGTCTTTCTCTGTCTGACTTACTTCACTTAGTGTGATGATAATCTCTAGTTGCATCCATGTTGCTGCAAGTGGCAGTACTTTATTCTTTTTTATGGCTGAGTAATATTCCATTGTGTATATGTACCACGTCTTCTTTATCCATTCGTCTCTCTGTGGATGTTTAGGTTGACTCCATATCTTGGTAATTATAAATAATGCTGCAATGAAAATTGGGGTATGTGTACATTTTCTAATTATGGTTTTCTCAGTGATGGTTTCCAGTGGTGGGATCGTTGAATCATATGGTAAGTCTATTTTTACTTTTTTAAGGAAACTTCATGCTGTTCTCAATAGTGGCTATACCAGTTTACATTCTCACTAACTGTGTAGAAGGATTTCTTTTTCTTCACACCCTTTCCAGCATTTACTGTAATAGGATAATATTCTTGAAGAGATGGACTACAGCATACAGATTGATGATGACGACTGTAAGTAGGAAGAAGGCAGGTGGCTTTACTGAAATTGAAAAGGAGAGGGGAACAGATGTAGATATGTTGTATGTATGAGAGCAGGGTTCCTCTCTAATGGCTTCTAGTTTCTCTGTGGGGTTGAGGAGAGATTATTTGCTGAGATGGAGGGAGCTTTTGAAAGTTGTACCTTGGTTCTGAGGCTGGTGCAAATGATTTAATACAATCACCTTGGAGAGTGAGAAAATGAATTGACTAAAGAGTTGCGGTAGCTGCAGTAGTAGGGTTGCTGGACAGTGTTGAGAGCCCAGTTGAAATTCTGAATGCAGATTTGTTAGCCTAATGAGATGTCTTTGCTAGTCTATGAGTGTCAATAGACTATCACCTCATGAGGTGATAGTCTAAAATATCACCATTATCCCCTTCTGATTGTCACAGCTGCTGCTGCTGCTAAGTCACTTCAGTCGTGTCTGACTCTGTGCGACCTTGTAGATGGCAGCCCACCAGGCTCCCCCATCCCTGGCATTCTTCAGGCAAGAACACTGGAGTGGGTTGCCATTTCCTTCTCCAATGCATGAAAGTGAAAAGTGAAAGTGAAGTCGCTCAGTTGTGTCCAACTCTCAGCGACCCCATGGACTGCAGCCCACCAGGCTCCTCCGTCCATGGGATTCTCCAGGCAAGAGTACTGGAGTTAGCTGCCATTGCCTTCTCTGTGATTGTCACAGAGGAACATAGAAAACTGAGCTGAAAGTTCTTTGTCACAAAAGTCAGTGTTCTTCAACATAGAAATCTGAGCTCAATTTTACCCCCCTCCTTTTTTTTTTTTTTTTTTTAACCCTTTTACCCTTTGATATACCCACTTCTTAGTCTTCAGCTATTTCTTTGACAAATTCTTCTAATAAATATGTGATCTCATTTTTAGTGTAAGATTACAGTATATAAAAAATATTAACATTACCCTTTCTCATTTAATCCTCTATATTCTTCCCACTTGAGGAAATAAAATGTTAGCAAAGTATGAGAATTGTCCATGGTCACACATCAAAACGGGACATGAGTTGAGGTGTTCTCCATCCAAAGTATATGATCTTTCGCTGGTCCATGTTGCTGCATCTAAGACACAGACTGGATTTGGGTTCATTTTTACTGATATATTTAATTAAGGATAATTTAATTCCTTGTTTTATTTCATTTATTTAACATTTCCCAGGAGTTTGAATTTGTGATCCGTTATGATCAATTCTTTTTCCTTGGCATCCTGAGCAATGGCAGATTTGGCAGAATACAGGAAGTAATTGCTATAAAATAATGAATGATAAGCCTTTTTTCCCCATGAAGGTTGTGCTTGTCTGTGCTGTGTTTGAGTTATGGCTACGGTTAAGCGGCAACTGGCACAACTTCAACAGCCATAATATCTCTTCAGTTACAGCTGCCTGGAAATTACTTAGAGTTTCAAATGCGTGATGTAGCAAGATAAGGCTGTAAGGAAGAGAGATCAGTCATATGAATGAATGCTTGTCTTTGCATTCATTCATATGACTGACGAATTGCAGGCAAGAGAAATCTCCTTGTGCTACTGAAGCTTCAAGAAGAGTTGAGTTTACTGTAAAGGCAAGAAAGAAAGATAAAGAAGATGACTTAAAACCGATGATGTATTTGGAACAAATTACATATTTTTCTTTTTTTGATGTACATCCTTCTTTTTAAAAAAATTTATTTTTAATTGGAGGATAATTGCTTTACAATATTGTGTTGGTTTCTGCCATACATTAACGTGAATCAGTCATAGGTATACATATTTCCCCTCGCTCTTGAACTTCCCTCCCATCTCTCACCTCCATCCCACCCCTTTAGGTTGTCACAGAGCACTGCGTGTGAGCTCCCTGTGTCAGGTAGCAAGTTCCCACTGGCTGTCTGATTTACATATGGTAATATATATGTTTCAATGCTACTCTCTCAGTTTGTCCCACCCTCTTTTCCCCAATATGTCCACAAGTCTGTTCTCTATGTCTGCATCTCCATTGCTACCCTACAAAAGGTTCATCATTACCATCTTTCTATATTCCATATATATGCATTAATATGTGATATTTATTTTTCTCTGACTTACTTCTGTATAATAGGCTCCAGGTTCACCCACCTCACTAGACCTGACTTACATGTGCTCCTTTTGATGTGGACCATTCTTAGTCTTTATCAAATTTGCCACAATATTGCTTGTTTCATGCCTTGGTTCTCTGGCTGTGAGGCACGTGGGATCCTAACTCCCCAACCAGGGATCAAACCTGTACCCTCTGCATTGGAAGGTGAAGTCCCAACATATTTCAAGGAGAGGTTTTCAAATTATCAATCTGAGTTCAATGGTTTCACAATAAAGCAGTCTTAATAGAGAAGTTAGTTCATTCATTTATTCAGTAGGTATTTATTAAGCATCTGTTATGTGCCAGTAACTGTGCTTAACATTGGAAGTGAAAAGGGAAGTAAGATGCCATTCCCATAATTGAGGGTAAAGTTTTCTAGTGGACTAGAGAGACTCTCACATAGATAATTATAATATTATCCGAGAAAGATAAATAGGATACCAAGATACCGTTAGTGCAAAAACTGGTAGAATCTGTTCCATTGTATCCCTCTGTGTATAATCTGGAAGGATATGTGTTAAATTAAAACACTTAACATTAAAAAATCTTAAAACTGGTTTTCTCTAAGATGTGATGGAAGAGAGCTTTGCTTTTACTTTATTTCATAGAAGTATTTAAATAATGGTATATTTCAGTTAGATCAAGAAATGGAGAGGACAAATATTGTGTGATTCCACTTTTTTGAGATACCGTGATTGATCAAATTCATAGAAAAACAAAGTAGAATGTGGTTACCAGGGGCTTGGAGTAGGGGGGAGCGGGGAGTTGTTATTTAACAGGTACAGAGTTTGGTTTTGCAAGATGAAAAGGGTTTTCTGAGTGGATGGTGGTGATGGTAGCCAGCAATGTGAATATACCTAAAGCTACTGAACTGTACACTTAAAACTGATTAAGTTGATAAATTTTATGTATTTCAGCACAATTAAAATAAAAAAGAAACAGAAATTAATAAAAGAGATTATGTTCCCACCACTGAATAAAAACAGATATTAAATTGTCTGTTGTTTTATACCTTTCAGATTTCTCTCTTTTAAAAGAGATAAAACATTGAACTATAGTTAAAGTGTCCCTTCTCTTTGCCTCAGCCCTTCCTCATTTTCTCCCTCTTTAGATATAAGTACTGTCCTAAAGCTTGGGTGAATCATTACATTAGAAAATTCTCTCTGTATTCTTTCTGAAGAATGGATTGTAAGGAACATGCAAGGAATAAAGGGGTCTAATTCCAAGGCAATTGGATAGTCCAGGCAAATGTTCATGGTCCTTGTGACAAGGGTGGTGTTAATGCAGATAAAATTTAAAACAGATTGAGTATATATGCTGGAGTCAATAGGATTTACTCTTGGATTTTCATCTTCAGATGTTTCTATGACTGGGGGGTGATTCTCTCTTGAATCAGATGTTCAGAATAATCACTGTAATTTGTGAATTTCTTTGTATACATACACTGCTCATTTGGCAAAGCTGTTATTTTTTTTCTCATTCCCCATTCATGTACACAAGTGTGATTCACAAGCTGCATGATATAAATACTTTTCTGGATTAGAGAAAGGAGAGAAGACAATATTTTATTTACTGAAAGAGTTTTGAACATGCTCAGATGATCTCACTTTTACATTAGAATTTTGAAGCAAGAAAATTACCTATGGAGACCTTATCTCAGGAGTTTGGGGAAGGTCTTGTTTTCATGAATCTCTTCCATGAATTGCTTAACTTGAATTAACAATGTTTAAACAGTTTTTATTTATTTTTTTTGGTATGTTAGTCTTCCTGAAAGGAGTGGTATATTAAATCCTCAACACTGTATTATACATCCCTTTATTGATTTACTTCCCATTTTAAATCATTCTTGATCACAATAAATATTAGGTATTTATAGCAATCAGTTTTAATAACTTAAAGTCCTCCAGAGATGAGGAGAGACTGAATATATTTTATGAAATAAAGAGATGAATGAATAGAATGAATGAAATGAATAGACTGAAAGAAGACCTCTAGTCCTGAGTAATTCCTGGCTACTTGGACTACTGAAGAGCTGCAATGATAAAAATTCATGCCATAAACAGTGATAGGTGATACAAGAAATAGGGAAACAATGCCAGGAAAATATTAAAAAAATGGAAAGCCATGATCACATTTAAAAATGAACATAACTTATAATCATGAAAGAGAGCATGGAGTGCTATATTTGGGCTATAAGTTTGCATTTGGATTTCTTAGAACCAACAGGAAACAAAGGCACAATCAGTTGCTTAATTATCATTAGCAAGATGCCCAGTTTGAGCCTAAGGATACTTAGGCTGTAGAACTGATACTTAACTGTAGAACTGAAGTTTATCTGGGTCCACAGGGCATTGGTTGTGCATCTCCTACCTCAGGACCAGACTGTTTCACTGGAGAATTCTTCTAGGTATTTAAAGAATTAACACCTATCCTTTTCAAAGTCATCCAAAATTGAAGAGGAGGGAACACTTTCATATACATTTTAGGAAACCAGCATTACCCTGATACCAAAACCAGACAAAAATACCACAAAAAAAGAAAAATTTAGGCTAAAATTTCTCATAAACATAGATGCAGAAATCCTCAAAAAAATATTAGCAAACTGAATTAAAGAATAGATTGTAAAGATTATACATCAAGATTAATGTCAGGAATGCAAGGATGCTTCAACATCTGAAAAATCAATCAGCATAATACACCACATTAACAAAATGAGTGAAAAATCACAATATTGTCTCAATAGATGCAGAAAAAGCATTTGAGAAAATTCAACATCCATTTATGACCAAAAAAAGTCTCAATAAAGTCGGGATAGAGGGAACATATCTCAGTGTAACAAAAGCCAAGTGTGACAAGGCCACAGCCAGCATCATACTCAGTACCGAAAAGGGAAAACTTTTCCTCTAAGATCAGAAACAAGATAAGGATGCCCCCTATCACCACTGTTATGCAACATAGTATTGGAAATCTTAGGTAGAGCATTTAGGCAAGAAAAAAGATGAAGTACATTCAAATCAGAAAAGAAGAAGTGAAACTGTTATTATTTGCAAATGATATGATGCTATATATATAGAAAAATCCTAAAGATCCCACCTAGAATCTGTTAGAAATAATAAATATTTCAGCAAAGTTATATGATTCAAAATGACAGAAATCAGTGACAATTTTATATCCTAATAATGAACTATCAGAAAGCACAATTAAGAGGAAAATTCCATTTACCATTGCATCAAAAAGAATAAAACCTAGGAATAAATCTAACCAAGGAAGTAAAAGACCTACACTTGGAAAACTGTAAGACCTTGATGGAAGAAGTTGAAGATGATACAAATGAAGAGATATATCATATTCATGAGCTGGAAGAATTAATATTGTTAAAATGTCCATACTACCCAAAGCAATCTATGGATTCAGTGCAGTTGCTATCAAAATTCCAATGGCATATTTCACAGAACTAGAACACATTTCCTAAAATCTGTATGGAAACACAAAATATTCCCAGTAACAACAATAATCTTGAGAAAGAAGAATGAAACTGGTAGTATCATGCTCCCTGACTTCAAACTACTACAAAGATTTAGTAATTAAATCAGTATGGTACTTGCACAAAAACAGACCCACGTATCAAAGAAATAGAATGGAGAGATCAGAAATAAACCCACATATATATGAACAATTAATTTATGACAAAGGAGCAAAGAATATGTGATGGAGAAAGGATAATCTCTTCAATAAATGATGCTGGGAAAACTGGACAATCACATGGAAAAGAATGAAACTACCATCTTACACCATACAGAAGCATTAAGTCAAAGTGGTTTAAAGACTCGAATGTAAAGTGTAGGTGGTAACCTCATTGGCATCAGTCTTAACAATGTTTTTGTGGGTCTGACTTCAAAGGCGAGGGAAACAAAACAAAAAAATAAACAAATGGGAGTACATCAAACTAAAACGCCTCTGCATGGCATAGGAAATCAACATCAAAACGAAAAAGCAACCTGATAAATGGGAAAATATATTTGAAAATCATATATCTGATAAGGAATTAATATCCAAAGGATATAAAGGATGAATACAATGCAACAAAAACCCAAACAATCCAAATAAAAATTGTCAAATCCAGTTAAAAATTGGCAGAAGTGCTGAATGGACATTTTTTTCAAAGAAGAAAAACAGATGGTCAACAGGCACATGAAAAGATGTTCAACACCACTAATTATTATGGAAATACAAGTCAAAACCATGATGAGATGTCACCTCACATTGGTTAGAATGGGTATTATCAAAAAAAGAAGAATTAGCAAGAGTTGGAGAAGATGTGGAGAAAAGGGAACCCTCATATACTATTGGTGGGAATTTAAATAGAAAATTGGGATTGACATATTCACTCTACTATATGTAAAGTAGGTAACTATAAAGGACCTACTGTATAGCACAGAGAACTCTACTCAAGACTCTGTAATGACCTATTTGGGAAAAGAATCTAAAAAACTGTGGAGATATGTATCAGTATCTATATATAACTGATTTATTTTTCTGTACAGCAGAAAGTAGCACAATGTTGCAAATCAATTATACTTCAATAACATTAAAAAAGTAAAAAATAGAGTTCAATTTCTGATGAAAAAAATAGATTGGTGCAACCACTACTGAAAACAATATGGTGACCTCAGAAAAAAAATACTAGAACTGCTTTATGATCTAGCAATTCTAGTTCTGAGTATATATCCAAAGAACATAAAAATCTGAATTGAAAGATAATGTGTACTCATATTCAGTGAAATATTATTTACTAATGGAAGAAATTTTCACATATTGAAGTATAGGGAAGTCATTCAGGCTGGTATATAATTTACCTTAAACTTTATACTAACTAGAACAACCTATGTTATTACCTGTCAAATGTTCATTGTACATCTGCTTTAATCATTAAAGAAAAGAATACATTTAAAAATAAAAATGGGATAGCTGTGGTTCAGGCATTCACAATGAAGCCAGATGGCCATTGTGGATGTACCATGTTTTTTATGCTATTGTTGTAATATGTATTAAAACTACATGTATTATAAGCCAATAAGATAATATTAAAATGATATAAAATGATATTAAGATTATAAAACAAGGGGGTATAATCTACAAAATGGACACTAAATTTTTTTCTTTAAAAGTTATTAAAATGATGACATTGAGATGATATAAAACTAATAAGAGACTGTCTTGCTTTAAGGACTTATATGTATTTTAAAAAGTTAACAGGAAAATAGTCTTTCTATTTGGCCAGATATTTACACTTCCAATGCTCTTTATTTTTTGGGAAAGATCCCTTTTTCCATCTGTTAAAAATTTTTTTCAAACTCCAGCCCAACCCTTTGCATGTCTTGTTATGCACGTCTGCTTTATCAATCTTTATATGTCCCACTTATTGTGTATGGTCTTACATGGTCTTTCATAAGTATTCATCTATTTGATGATAGAGCCCTATGGCAGGTTCTGCTTGGCATACCATACTGTATCACCCTGATAGATTCTACATAAACTAAGGAGTAGAATCAAAAAGACCTGGTGATGACACATGGTGGGATGGTTAGTAAGGAAAGAAGAGAAAAAGTCTAAGACGATCCCAGTTTCCTTGCTCAGGTGGTAAGAGTGAGTGTGGTGCCATTTAATGAAAGAAGTGGTGAAGTAGCCAGTTTGATGGGAAATTGGGGTGGTGGTGAGAGGAGATGCTAAGTTCAGTTTTGTATATGTGGTAGTGGCATAACCTCATGGTACATCCATGTCTAGGAAATAGATGGACACACAAGTCTGAAGGTCAGAAGAGAGGCCTGCATTGGAGATTAGAGAGACTTAGGTGTCATCAGCAAACAGGGGATGATGGAAGCACCGAGATTGCTTGAGTTTATGCAAAGAAAATGTGCAGAATAGAAAAAAAAAAAATCAGACCCAGGGCAATACTTAACATTGGCAATTTACTGTCTGAAGGTTTTGTTTTTTGTGCTTACCTCCTCTGTGTAGGAATGCTGAACGTGTTTTTCCCACATTGACAAGCAGAAACCAACAGAAGGAGAGATTTAGGGATATTTGGCGTATGTAGCATCTTCCCTGGTGGCTGAGTTGGTAAAGAATCTGCCTGCAATGCAGGAGACCCGGGATTGATCCCTGGGTTGGGAAGATCTTCTGGAGGAGGAAATGGCAACCCACTCTAGTATTCTTGCCTGGAGAATTCCATGGACAGAGGAGCCTGGCGGGCTACTGTCCATGGGGTCGCAGAGAGTCAGACACGACTGAGCGATTGGCACTTTCACACTTTCACTTTCTTTCATTCTCCAAAAGAAGGGATGAGATCTAGGGTACAGGTGGAGGGGTGAGCTGCAGATGGGAAACAGGGCAACTCTTGCAACAGGAATAAGAAGGAAAGGGTGGAATGGTGGGAAATAACCACAAGTGAGACAGCACACAGTTGAGAGAATTCCTGCCTAAACACTCCTATTTTCTCAGTAAATTGAAAGATGGGTGCTGAGAGTGAAGCATGTAGATGATACAATGAGAGTAGATTAAGCTTTGAAATTTGACTTAGAGAGCACATAAATTAGGGAAATAAATGGATTATAGACATAGAAATGAGGATCTGGTGACTATAATCATACTAGTCAACAGCTCCTTTTGTCCAGTATGAAAACCAGGGGCATCATTGGGAGAGGAACAAGCCTGACATTGTAAACTCTCTATGGATCTATATGTGTTTGTGATAGAAATTTCCACTCTTTTTTCTCCTTGTGGGTTCTCAACACCTGGTGACATTCACCAGCCACTGACAACCACTGAAGTATTGGCAGTTTTTCAACCATGTTGGCATTAAAGGTTTCCTCTTGAGTCTTCTTGCATCATTGATTATGTGAATACAGCATTTTGTAGGCCTCAGCATATATCTATCTGAGAGAAGATCTAAGTGTTAGCTGCAGCACATAATTTAAGCAATGTCCTTGCCTGAAAGAAAAATACCTTTCACTTCAGGAAGTGTCCCCAGGAGACCTCACAGCTAAAGCCTATGTGCTCCCCAAAGACTTCCGCTGAGACTAGAAGTGCTTCATTCAGGGTGTTTCATGTGGAATATTTTTAGTAGCCGTTGATTTCTGATAGAAACTATGTATTATGCTCTCCTGTCCTTCCATTCATGTCCTCTTGAAAGCATTTTTGCTGAGCCTTAAAAGGAAAAAGTACCACAGGAGGCTCTTGAAAGGACATGAATATAGAGATCTGTTTGAGTTTTATGGAAATCCCAAAGCATTGCAGACAAGGTCTGAATTCAGAGCTTGGCCAACTCCTGGAGGAAGGTGCCATAAGCTGGGGAATGATGATTGGAGTAAATTGCCTTTGCATTGAGGGACAGGAAGGCGGAAGAGCAGCTGCCAACAAGCTGAGGCCAGCGAGGGACATTGTGTGCGTGCATGCTCAGTCACTTCAGTTGTGTCTGACTCTCTGCGACCCCGTGGACTGTAACCTGCCAGGCTCCTCTGTCCATGGGATTCTCCAGCCAAGAGTACTGGAGTGGGTTGCCGTTTCCATGTCCCCTGCAGTGGAAGCATGGAGTCTTTACCACTGGACCACCAGAAAAGTCCCTTATTTTTCTGATTTTTCAATTTACTTTGTTTTGTTTTTCTTTCCCCACCAGAAAGGATGCTTCATGTGAGTGGAGATATTATCTGTCTTCACCAATATGTCTCTGCCTCCCAGATGCCCCTGTCAAATAATAGGTGCTCGACAAATATTTGTTGAATGGATGCATAATTATTCCTTTTATATAAATAGAAAAAAATGATAGGAATAACAAACTAAGAGAGAAAATAATTTCAGAAGTTACAATAAATTATCTAGACTAGCTCTGTCACTAACCAGCCATGTGAATTTCAGGGGATCACATAAGACTCCTATGCCTCACCTTTCTAACTTGTGAAATAGGAATACTGTTATTTTTCCTTTATTCTATAGTTTTGGACATAAAATTATATAATGGGTATGAAAGTGTTTTGGAAAATTAAAAGCAATGATTCAAATATAAGATCTTATTAGGAGAGATTTCAGTGTTATTGTTTTTAGTATTTTCTCTAACAGAGAATAGAATCGTTTTAGATTGGAATATCTATATAAATTATAAAGGTATTAAATTCTTGCTTTATTTCTTTTTTTGTCCCTTGACATGGATTTGTGACTAAGAATGTTTTTTGGACACGGCTGTGATTTAGAAGCCTAAGAGAAGCCCGGCTAGCTTTTCACTAATTAAATTTCCTTTCAATGAGCCCTGGATAATTTTTAAATGAGAAAAAGGATAGTAAGAAAAAAAAGGTATACTTTCCAGAAAAATGCATCTAATTTTCATCAAGGAGAAATTTGAGTAGCCATGTGTCTCAGAAGTTTCATGGAGAGAGACAGGGTTTCCACACTCACTAAATACATTAAGATATTTCAAAAGTCCTGGGTGACTGTACCTTCTAGCACATCATTAATCAATGTTCAAGAATTTTTGACAAAGGAAAACATCCTTTGCTCTTTTGGGGCCTTTACATGTTTCTTTCTCTGAGAATTTCCTTTTGAAAAGTTGCCATCCTTTCTGTATTCTATGAAAATGTGCCTCTCAGTTCCCACTGAAAGTTTGTGAGTCAGAGTTGAGTGGTTTTGTGTTGGAATGGCCAAGAAGAAAAAAAATTTGAAATAAGATTATGAAGTAAATAGTCTTTGACAAGACTGATGTGAGAGGAAGGAGATGGCAATACTCTAGGTCCTGGGTGCTGAAGGTCCCCTGTGAAGAGGACCACAGCCAGAGCCACTTAGAACTCCATGCAGCAGAGACCAGGGGAAGAGCAGAGGGGAACAGTGCTGGCTAGACTACACAACGTACATGAGAAATAACATGTGACAAAGCAAAAACTAAGATTGCATGAAATCATTATTTAGGCAACACTCACTTTCTTCTCATAATCACTCCCATCCTTGAGGCTGCTGGCTGTCCTTCTGCCAAACAGCCTGGGATGGGTGTCTCTTTTCTCCTGATGTGGTGGAAGTCACCTGGACTTTGAAGTCAGACAGGCTTGGGTCCGAATTCTTCTGCCTCCTCATAGTTGTGTGACTTGGGACACCTTACATAACTCCCATATGCAACAGTTTCTTCATCTGCAAGAGGGGAAAAAGCATCCTCCTTGAGAGTTGGAAAGTGAAAGTGTTAGCCACTCAGTTGTGTGACTCTGCGGTTTCATGGACTATAGCTTGTCAGGCTCCTCTGTCCATAGAGTTCTCCAGGCAAGAATACTGGAGTGGGTTGCCATTCCCTTCTCTATGAGATCTTCCCAACCCAGGATCAAACCCAGGTTTCCTGCATTGCTGGCAGATTCTTTACCATCTGAGGACTGGTGGAAAGATTAAAACTATCCAGCAGAGCAAGTGGTGCATTCCTTGTACTCAGCTTACAACTCTTGCTCCTCTCCCCGTCTTACCTCTGCTGCCTCTCTGATCGTTGATCATGTCAGTATTTGATGATCACTTTTTATTGTAAGTCAACCATATGAGGTAATGAAAAGGAAGAAAGGAGTTAGAGAGCTCCACAGTGGAAAATCTTACAAACTCAGCATCTCTTTTCTCCAAGAAGTCATTCATTTACTTTGTTAAACTATTAATATGGAGTCAGTGACAACACAGGCTTTGTCTAGTTGTGGCGAGCGGGGGCTGCTTTTCTTTGTGGTGTGTGGGCTTCTCGTTGTGTTGGCTTCTCTTGCTGTGGAGCAGAGAGTTTAGAGCACGCAGTCTCTGCAGTTGCTGCTCGTGGGCTCTAGAGCACAGGCTCAGTAGTTGTGGTACCTGGGCTTGGTTACTCCGCAACATGTGGAATCTTCCTGGACCAGGAATCTAACCTGTGTCCCCTGCATGGGCAGGCAGATTCTTATCCACTGCACCACCAGGGAAGTTTAAGATAATCTTTATGCTTATTAGGATGTACATTTTTCCAACTGAGAAAGCAACAGGAGCCTTTTCTGTGATTTTCTTTAACATACCAGCTGTTAAAGAAAGATTACTCAATTGAATCATTTTCTACCCACACAATTTATATTACCTGTACAACTTGGCAGTGACTTTACAGAGAAGACATTACAAAACAGCCATTGACCACTGGACAGTATTGACATTTCATGTAAAGTTTCTTTCTAAATTAATTCAATGAATTAATTGATTCACTGATTCTCACAACAAGTGCATGAGGTAGATATATTATTTTCTTTGTAAGTGAAGAAGTGAAGGTTTAGAAAAGTAAAGCGCCTTGGCTCATGGCTACCCAGTAAACAGCTAGAATTCACATTTACACCAGTTTGACTCTAAAATTCATGTCCTATTTAATAAAACAGTCAAATAAGTCTAATCTAAGTCGGGCTGGTTTCTTTGAGAAGTTTTGTTTGAGTAGTTCATTGGTAGCTGGAGAGATCCCTCACGCAGAACGCTTGTTTCTCCATGATGTTGGACAAGTTGAGTCTGGCTGTGCTCTGCTTTGATCCTGTATTTTTTTCATTAGATTGCACTCACTTTCACCTTTTACTTTGGTGGCCACTGACCTGGCAAGCAAACCTAGGGCATTGTGTCCCAGTTTTAGAGGCAAGAAAAAAAAGTTGTTTTATTTAAAAATCCTGCTATGTCTGAAGTTTTTCTAGGGAGCTTTAAGCCCTCATTAAAGACAACTCCATGGAATTTCAAACTATGCCTTACACAAAATTTTTACCAAATAAATGTTTAAAGATTTCATGGACTTGAAAACCATCTTCTCTCTAGCAAGACAGAGAATAACAGGCCTGCATGACTAACTCAGGGAAGCCTTATATTTCCCCTTGCTTCCAGTCCTATTCTGAACTCAATTTGTCCACACCATCTCTTTTACTATCATCCTCATTCAAACTGTGTCCCCCCAGCCCCATAATGTGACCCCCTACTTAAGTCTCTAGTTTCCCGGTAACCAGTATGATTTACTACACTATGGTTTTTGTTTTTTGACTAGAGTGAGCTTATTTTTCTTGTTTTCCCTCAGCTCTTCCCTTGCCTATCTTATATATAGCTTCCTAGGTCTTAGCTTAATTGCTACTTCCCCAGAGTGATGTTCCCCAACCATCACCTCTAAAGTGGCCATCAAGTCATTCTACAACTCATCTGTGTCTTATACTTCCCTCTCACAGTCAATGGTATACTGATTGTTTTATTGTTTATTTATTAGTTTATTATTTCTTGATTTTCTCCATGAAAGAAGCAACCGTTTCAATTTTCCTAAATATCTTCAGCACCATGGATACCTACTGGAGGCTCATGGAATGCTTGTGGAGGTTTTCATTTATATTAAGGAAAGAAGGTTACTCTAAAAGATAAGAAAACAATTAATCAGAAGTATATTCTTATGAAAAAGATTGTAGTGTGCATGACAGTCAAAATGGCTATCATCAAAAAATCCACAAACAAAACATGCTGGAGAAGGTGTGGAGAAGGGAGCCCTCCTACAGTATTGGTGGAAATGTAAATTGGAATAGCCACTATGGAGAATAGTATGAAGGTTCCTTGAGAAACTTAAAATAGAGCTATGATATGACCTGCAATCCCACTCTTGGAGATATACCCAGTGCTGTTACAATAGCCAAGACGTGGAAGCAACCTAAATGTCATCGACAGGGGACTGGATAGAGAAGATGTGGTACGTGAATACGATGAAATATTACTCAGCTTTTAAAAAGAATGAAATAGTGCTATTTGCAGCAATATGGATGGACCTAGAGACTATCATACTGAGTGAAGTAAGTCAGACAGAGAAGAAGAAATATCGTATGACATCCTTTATTGGAAGAATCTAAAAAGAAATAATACAGTGAATGTATTTACAAAAACAGAATGAATTTATGATTTCCAGGGGAAAAGAATGGGACAAAGGGATAGTTAGGGAGTCTGGGATCGACATGTACACTTTGCTTTATTTACAATGGATAACCGACAAGATCCTACCGTACAGCACACGGAATTCTGCTCAGTGTTATGTGGCGGCCTGGGTGGCAGGGGGGTTTGGGGGAGAATGGATCCGTTTATATGGATGGGTGCGTCCCTTCACTTGTTCACCTGACACAATCACAACATTGTTAACTGGCTCTACTCCAATATAAAGTAAGTGTTTAAAAAAAGATGGAGTGTGCATATATAATATGTATGATGTCTATCTGTCTATAATTGATTGATCATTGGCTCTTTAAAAACATAATCTAGATATCATTCTAAATACCTTTCAAGGCTTAAAAAGGTTGTACATAATTTGCTTTCCCCGCATATAGTTTGCTTTTCCCACATATATATTCATCAGGTACGTTATTTCCTATTATATATTCACCAGGTACGTTATCTCCTATTATATATTCACCAGGTACGTTATCTCCTATTATATATTCGCCAGGTACGTTATCTCCTATTATATATTCGCCAGGTACGTTATCTCCTATTATATATTCGCCAGGTGTGTTATCTCCTATTATATATTCACCAGGTACGTTATCTCCTATTATATATTCACCAGGTACGTTATCTCCTATTATATATTTGCCAGGTATGTTATCTCCTATTCTGTATTCACCAGGTGTGTTATCTCCTATTATTTTCTTTCCTACTCACTCTTGTCTGGTTATTCTGACCTCTCTGCTGTTTCTCAAATATGCCAGGTATTTCACTGGCAACAGTGCTTCCTTCTGCCTGTGATGCTCTTTTCTTAGATGCATCCCTTGCCTTCTTCAGTCTTTGCTCAAACATTTCCATTTCAGTAAAGTAGTGCTAATCTCTGTATCTGAAATTTCAATCCATGCCATTGCAGATTTTTCATATCCTCAATCCCCTATATTTTGCCTATTATTCTCCATAGTACTTATCAGCTTACTTTTTATATGTTTGTATATTTTACACAGTTGTTTATTTTTTGCTTGTATTGATTGTTTATTGTCTGCCTCTCTCTAGTAGAATATAAATGAGAACAGGGAAGGTATAGATTTTTAACTATTTTTATTTCACTCTTGTATCCCAAGTTCCTCACGTAGTCCCCAGGATGTGATAGGTTTTCAATTCTCTTTGTTGAAATAAAAAAACATATGTTAACACATTAAATGTTTCATGTTCTGAGAACCTTAAATTCTGATGAATTCTGTGGCTGCTGGCATTTGATTTCTAAATCTGTTTACTATAACCTCAAATTTGGAATTCAACCTACCCATCGACCTATCTTGAAATTTTAAATCACCAAGGATAAAAGGAGGTCTGAAATGTGTTTTAAAAAAAGAAGGGAAAAGGGTTTACCTACAGGTGAATGAAAAATCAGATCTTTTTGGTTGTCAAAAAATCTTCAGGGTTTAAAGGAAAGTAATTTTGGTAGAACTCTATACATTTCTAAATTATCAACCCACTCTAAGAGCAAAATAGGGGGGCTTTTCAGAATGCAATTATTTAAAAGGTTTATCTCCTATAAAGTTTCTGAAATGTTGCTTGAGATTATACTCCAGAAAAATGAAAAAGGAATCTTAAAAAAGTGATGTCGAAGAAACAGTGGGCCTAAAACAGTAATGCCATAAAAAGAAACCATATGTTGAGAGCTATGCTGCTAGCCTGAAATACAACTGAAGGCAATTAGAACAGAAAGTCCTGTGATGATTCCATTAGACACTAAAGTGAGTGCCATTACAATTTGTATGAGAAAGAAAGTGGGAAATTTTAAAGATGTGATGTAGGCACAAGTTTCTTTTTTTCTTTTTCAAGAGAAAGAAAAGACAATGAGAAAAGCTGTACAAGAATGTCATGATCCAAGTTTCACAAAAAATCGACAAATGGTTTATAATAGTAAATGATATGAATAAAAAGAGAAACCATATTATTATTATTATTTTTAACCAATTTGCATTGTTGTACAGCAGAAATCAATAAACATTGTAAAGCAATTATCCTCCAACTAGAAAGAATAAAAAAATAAATAGCTGGGGTTTTAATCTTGAATTTCTAATTTTCTTGTTACACAACAGCCAGTTCAGTTTTTTTAAGTTTAAGCTTGCCTTTTTGCCAAAACTGTATTATTCTGCTCTGTATATCCTTTTGTCCATAGTGATGTTGGGAGGTGATTGGTGTTCCTACTCTTTTCACGTTTGTCAGTTGCTGTATGCATTTTAGACAGTTCATGCTTTGTTTTGAACCCATTTGATGAAGATTCATGACTACTTTTATTTTTTTTCCTTCTTAATTTATTTTTTTAATTGAAGGATAATTGCTTTACAGAATTTTGCTGCCTTCTGTCAAACCTCAACATGAATTAGCCATGGGTGTACATATATCCCCTCCCTTTTGAACCTCCCTCCCATGCCCTCCCCATCCCACCCCTCTAGGTTGATTCAGAGTCCCTGTTTGAGTTTCCTGAGCCATACAGAATATTCCTGTTGGCTTTCTATTTTACATATGGTAGTGTAAGTTTCCATGTTACTCTTTCCATACATCTCACCCACTCTATCCATTCATCTGTTGATGAACATCTAGGTTGCTTCTATGTTCTTGCTATTGTAAATAATGCTGCAGTGAACAATGGGATGTATGTGTCTTTTTCAATTTTGGTTTCCTCAGACTATATGCCTAGGAGTGGGATTGCTGGGTTATATGGTGGTTTTATTCCTAGTTTTTTAAGGAATCTCTACACAGTCTTCCATAGTGGTTGTATCAATTTACATTCCTGCCAATAGTGCAAGACTGTTCCCTTTTCTCCACACTCTCTCCAGCATTTGTTGTTTGTGTACTTTTTGATGATGGCCAGTCTGACCGGTGTGAGGTGATATCTCATTGTGATTTTACTTGCATTTCTCTAGTAATGAGCGATGTTGAGCATCTTTCCATGTGTTTGTTAGCCATCTGTAGGTCTTCTTTGGAAAAATGTCTGTTTAGGTCTTTCCCCCACTTTTTGATTGGATTGTTTGTTTTTCTTGCATTGAGTTGTATGAGCAACTTGTATATTTCGGAAATTAATCTTTTGTCAGTTGTTTCACATGCTGTCATTTTTTCCCATTCTGAGGGTTGTCTTTTCACCTTGCTTATAGTTTCCTTTGCTGTGCAAAAGCTTTTAAGTTTAATCAAGTCCTACTTGTTTATTTTTGTTTTTATTTCCATTGCTCTAGGAAGTGGGTCATAGATCTTGCTTTGATTTTTATCATCGAGTGTTTTGCCTATGTTTTCCTCTAAGAGTTTTATAGTTTCTGGTCTTACATTTAGGTCTTTAATCCATTTTGAGTTTATCTTTCTGTATGGTGTTAGGAAGTGTTCTAATTTCATTCTTTTACATGTAGCTGTCCAGTTTTCTCAGCACCGTTTATTGAAGAGGCTGTCTTTGCCCCATGGTGTATTCTTGTCTCTTTTGTCAAAAATAAGGTACCCATAGGTGCATGGGTTTATATCTGGGCTTTTTATCTTGTTCCATTGGTCTATATTTCTGTTTTTGTGCCAGTTTCATACTCTCTTGATGACTGTAGCTTTGTAGTATAATCTGAAGTAGGGAAGGTTGATTCCTCCAGCTCCATTCTTCTTTCTCAAGACTGCTTTGGCTATTTGGGGTCTTCTGTGTTTCCATATGAATTGTGAAAATTTTTTGTTCTAGTTCTGTGAAAAATGCCATTGGTAATTTGGTAAGGATTGCACTGAATCTGTATTGGAGAAGGAAATGGAAACCCATTCCAGTGTTCTTGCCTGGAGAATCCCAGGGATGGGGCAGCCTGGTGGGCTTCCATCTATGGGGTTGCACAGAGTCGGATGCGACTGAAGCGACTTAGCAGCAGCAGCAGCACTGAATCTGTAGATTGTGTTTGGTAGTATAGTCATTTTCATAATCTTGATTCTTCCTACCCAGGAACATGGAATATCTCTCCATCTGTTTATGTCATCTTTGATTTCTTTCGTTAGTGTCTTATAATTTTCTGTGTACAGTTCTTTTGTCTCCTTAGGTAAGTTTATTCCTAGATATTTAATTCTCTTTGTTGCAATGGTGAATGGCATTGATTCCTTAATTTCTCTTTCTGATTTTTCATTGTGTGTATATAGAAAAGAAAGTGATTTTGTGTATTGATTTTGTATCCTGCAACTTTGCTAAATTCACTGATTAACTCTAGTAATTTTCTGATATTATCTTTAGGATTTTCTGTGTACAGTATCATGCCATCTGCAAACAGTGAGAGTTTTGCTTCTTCTTTTCTGATCTGGATTCCTTTTATTTCTTCTTCTTCTCTGATTGCTGTAGCTAGGACTTCTAAAACTATGTTGAATAATAGTAGTGAAAGTGGACACCCTTGTCTTGTTCCTGGTCTTAGGGGGAATGCTTTCAGTTTTTCACCACTGAGATAATGTTTGCTGTAGGCTTATCATATATGGCCTTTACTATATTGAGGTAGGTTCCTTCTATGCCCATTTTTTGAAAAGTTTTAACCATAAATGGGTGCAGAATTTTGTCAAGGGCTATAGAGATTATCACATGGTTTTATCTTTCAATTTGTTAATATGGTATATTACATTGATTTGCGTGTATTGAAGAATCCTTGCATTCCTGGAATAAACCCACTTGATCATGGTGTATGAGCTTCTTGATGTGCTGCTGAATTCTGTTTGCTAAGATTTTGTTGAGGATTTTTACATCTATGTTCATCAGTGATATTGGCCTGTAGTTTTCTTTTTTTGTGTTATCTTTGATTTTGGTATCAGGGTGATGGTGGCCTTGTAGAATGAATTTGGAGGTGATCCTTCCTCTGCAATTTTTTGAAAGAGTTTTAGAAGGATAGGAAAGAGTTTTAGAAGGATAGAGAAGAGGCATTAGCTCTTCTCTAAGTGTTTGATAGAATTCTCCTGTGAAGCCATCTGGTCCCGAGCTTTTGTTTTCTGGGATATTTTTGATCACAGCTTCAGTTTCAGTGCTTGTAATTGGGTTGTTCATAATTTCTATTTCTTCCTGGTTCAGTCTTGGAAGACTGAACCTTACTAAGAATCTGTCCATTTCTTCTAGGTTATCCATTTTATTGCCAGATAGTTGTTTGTAATAGTCTCTTATAATCCTTTGTATTTCTGCATCATCTGTTATAACCTCTCTATTTTAATTTCTAATTTTGTTAATTTGATTATTTTCTCTTTTTTTCTTGATGGGTCTGGCTAAAGGTTTGTCAATTTTGTTTATCTTCTCGAAGAACCAGCTTTTAGTTTTATTAATCTTTACTATTGTTTCTTTCATTCCTTTTTCATTTATTTCTGCTCAGACTTTATGATTTCTTTCCTTCTACTACTTTTTTTTTGGGCTTGTTCTTTTTCCAGTTGTTTTAGGTGTAAAGTTAGGTTGTCTATTTGATATTTTCCTTGTTTCTTGAGGTAGGATTGTATTGCTATATACTTCCCTCTTAGGACTGCTTTTGCTGCATCCCATAGGTTTTGAGTTGTCATGTTTTCATTGTCATTTGTTTCTAAATATTTTTTGATTTCCTTTTTGATACTTCAGTAACCTGTTGGTTATTTAGAAATGTGTTGTTTAACCTCCATGTGTTTGTGCTTCTTACAGGTGTTTTTTCCTCATAATTGATATCTAGTCTCATAGTGTTGTTGGAAAAGATGCTTGATACAACTTTAATTTTCTTAAATTTACTGAGGTTCAATTTGTGACCCAAGATGTGGTCTATCCTGGAGAATGTTCCATGTACTCTTGAGAAGAAGATGTATTCTCCTGCATTTGGATGGAATGTCCCAAAGATATCAATGAGATCCATCTCATCTAATGTATCATTTAAGACTTGTGTTTCCATCCATCTCATCTAATGTATCATTTAAGACTTGTGTTTCCTTATTAATTTTCTGTCTTGATGATCTGTCCATTGGTGTGAATGGGGTGTTAAAGTCTCCTACTATTACTGTGTTACTGTCAATTTCTCCTTTTATGTCTGTTAGTGTTCATCTTATATTGAGGTGCTCCTATGTTAGGTACATAGATATTTATGATTGTTATGTCTTCCTCTTGGATTGATCCCTTGATCATTATGTAGTGTCTTTCCTTATCTTTTGTAATATTCTTTATTTTAAGGTCTATTTTGTCTGATATGAGGATTGCTACTTCAGATTTCTTTTGCTTCCCATTTGCATGGAATATATTTTTCCATCCTCTCACTTTCAGTCTGTCTGGGTCTTTAGGTCTGAAGTGAGTTTCTTGTAGACAGCATATATATGGGTCTTGTTTTTGTATCCATTCTGTGTCTTTTGGTTGGAGTATTTAATCCATTTACATTTAGTTATTGATATATATGTTCCTATTGCCATTTTCTTAATTGTTTGGGGTTGATTTTGTAGATCTTTCTTCTTCTTTGTATTTCTTAACTATATGAGTCCCTTTAACATTTGTTGTGAAGCTGGTTTGGTGGTACTGAATTCTCTTAATTTTTGCTTGTCTGAAAAGCTTTTTATTTCTCCATTAGTTTTGAACAAGATCCTTGATGGGTACAGTTATGTTGATTGTAGATTTTCCCCTTTCAGTACTTTAAATATATCCTACTATTCCCTTCTGGCCTGCAGAGTTTCTGTTGAAAGATCAGCTGTTAAGTGTATGGGGTTTCCCTTGTATGTTACTTGTTGCTTCTCCCTTGCTGATTTTATTTTATTTATTTATATTTATTTATTTATTTTCATTAGTTGGAGGCTAATTACTTCACAACTCCTTCTTTGTGTTTAGTCTTTGTTAGTTTGATTAGTATGTGTCATGGTGTGTTTCTCCTTGGGTTTATCCTGTATGGGACTCTTTGTGCCTCTTGGAATCGATTGACTATTTCCTTTTCCATGTTGGGGAAATTTTCAACCATAATCTCTTCAAAAATTTTCTCATACCCTTTATTTTTCTGTTTTTCTTCTGGAATGCCTATAATTTGAGTGCTGGTGCATTTAATATTGTCCTGGAGGTCTCTGAGACTATCCTCAGCTCTTTTCATTCTTTTTATTTTATTCTGCCCTTCAGAAGTTATTTCCACCATTTTATCTTCCAACTCACTGATTCATTCTTCTGCTTCAGATGTTCTGCTATTGATTCCTTTTAGAGTATTTTTAATTTCATTAATTGTGTTGTTTATCTCTGTTTATTCTTGAATTCTTCTAGGTCTTTGTTATTTGATTCTTGCATTTTCTCCATTTTGTTTTCAAGGTTTTTGATCATCTTTACTATCATTATTCTGAATTCTTTTTCAGGTAGTTTGCCTGTTTCCTCTTCATTTATTTGGACTTTTGGGTTTCTAGTTTGTTCCTTCATTTGTATAGAGTTTGTCTGCCTTTTCTTTCTTTTTTTTTTTTTTAACTTATTGTGTTTGGGATCTCCTTTCCCCAGGCTTCAGGTTTGAATTCTTTCTTCCTTTTGGAAGGTTGGCCCAGTGGTTTGTGTAAGTGTTTGTTCAGGGTGAGATTTGTGCTGAGCTTTTGTTTGTTTATTTGTTTTCCTCTGATGGGCAAGGCTGAGTGAGGCGGTAATCCTGTCTGCTGATGATTGGGTTTGTATTTTTTTTGTTTGTTTGTTGTTTAGATGAGGTGTCCTGCACAGGGTGCTACTGTGGTTGGGTGATGCCAGGTCTTGTATTCAAGTGGTTTCTTTTATTTGAGTTCTCACTATTTGATACTCCCTAGGGTTAGTTCTCTGGTAGTCTAGGGTCTTGGAGTCAGTGTTCCCACTCCAAAGGCTCAGGGCTTGATTTCTTTCCAACAAAAGGAACTAGATGATGTTCACACATGGAAAACATGTCTATGTCCTTCACAATCACTGTCTCATCATGGTCTTCATCAAATATAGCACTGTTTAGAACATCTGTTTTTGCAGGGGTAGAAGGACACTCCTAGGAGAAATTCCACACAAAACAAAAATTATATCTAATGAAATTTATTTTGCATGAATGATAATAGTAAGTAGCACTATCCTGGATGTTTTGTGATCAGCACCAAAAATTAGAGTTCTCTGAGGAAGTCAGAATTGCATAGCCAATGCATTGTCTGGAGGACAGCATTTCAAAATGATGGAAGAAGATCCAGAACACTCATCTAGAACACTAGTGCCCAACTGAAGCAACAGGAGACAGAGAATGGGGTCTGCCTACTGCTTTCAAAATCAGACAGAAAAAGACACAGAGAGTGAGACCCAACAAGGCATCCAGAGACCATATTGTTTTAACTTTTAAAAATTGTTTATTAAGGCAAGTTTACTTACAATGAAAATTATAGATAGACCTTAAGAGCATCATTTGATGTTGTTACCTATATTCCATCATTCCAGAAATTTCCCTCATTCCCCTTTCCAAAAGTCCTTGCTCACAAACTCCCAATGTTCTGTGTTTCTTTCATCATGGATCAGTTTTTCTACTTCTAGAGCTTTATTTAAATGAAATAACATGGCTCTTTTGTTTCCATTTTTGGATCACCATACTTTTTTTTTTTTTAGATTTAAGCACAACTGCTAGTATCCCTACTGTGTTAATTTTTATTGCTCTATAGTATTTTTTATATATGTATATCACAATTTGTTCCTTCTTTCTCCTATTGATGAATGTTCTGGCTATGTCTAGTTTTGGGCTACCTTGTATGAGGCTGCCATGAATATTCTTATACATATATTTTTGCAAACATTTGTTTTATTATTCTTTGGGTAAATATACATGACCATAATTGCTGAGTCATAGGATAGGTATATGTGCAATCTTATAAGAAACTGCCTAATGGTTTTGCAAAGTACCATTTTACATTCCTAAGAGTAGTGTAAGTGTGAGAGTTTAGGTTAACCACATCCCTGCCAATATTTAACCAACTGCTGTTGGTTAACCAACATTCAATTTTAAACCCCAACACTCAGACCAACTACTATTAATCTCTTACATTTTAGACATTTCAGTGAGTTTGTAGTGATATTTAAAAATGGTTTTAGTTTGAGTTTCATTTGTGATTAAAGATGCTGAACGCTTCTTCATATGCTTATTGGCCATTTCAGATCTTTCTTTTCAAAGTGTTCAAGGTTTTTGCCCATTTAAAAAATTAGTCTGTTTTTTTTTTTACTATTAAGTACAGAGGTTCTTATTGTATTCTGGAAAGAGGTCCTTTATTAGATCTGTGTATTGTGAAGTTGTCCCTTTGTCTATGGTTTTACCTATTTATTCTCTTATAGTTTTTTCTTTTATGAGCTGAAGTGCTGAATTTTGATGAAATTGAATTTATCATTATATGTTTATTATGAGTGCTTTTTGTGTCTATCCAAGAAATTTCTGCTTAATCCAATCAAGGTATTCTCCCATGTTTTCTTATAGAAGCTTTATAGATTTTTTTTCCTTTGGTCTATGATCCGTCTGAAATTAATTTTTGTGTATGGGTGAGATAAAGATTGAGATTCAATCATATAGATATCTAGTTGTTTCAGTACAATTTGTTGAAAAATCTTTTCTTTCCCCCCTGAATTGCTTTGATGCCTCTATAAGTGAGGGTGCATTTCTGTACTCTTTTCCATTCCTTTGATTCATTTGTTGACTTTCTTCCAACACCAAAATATTTTGATTACTGTGGCTTCATATTAAGTATTATGACATGAGAATGCAAATCTTCCAACTATAACCTCCTGAGATTGTTTCAGCTGCTCTAGGTCTTTTGTAATTCCCTGTAAATTTTAGAATCAACTTGTCAATTTCTACAAAAAGCCTATTGTGGTTTTTATTAGGAATGTGTTAAATATAGAGATTAATCTGAAGAGAACTGACATCTTAAAAATACTGAATCTTCCAAGACCAAAAGAAGATATATCTCTCCATTTATATTTATATTTTAAATTTCTCTCAGAAAGTTGATGTGCTTTTTGGTGTAGAAGTACAAAATATCTCTTATTACATTTATATCCAAGTGTTTTATTTATTTTTTTTTAAAAACAATTGCAAAATGTATTACTTAAAATTTTTCCAATTGTTTAATGCTTGTTTTACAAATAAACTGATACTTAGGTATATGATACTTGTCTTTTATGATTGTACTAAGTTTGCTTACTAGCTCTGGTAGATATTTTGCATATTTCTTATGATTTCCTATGTATACATCACATCTGCAAAAAACCAGTTCTACTTTCCAATCTGTATGGCTCAAATATCTTTTTTTTTCATTTAGTGCACTAGCTAGGAGCTTCAGTCTTATTTTGAATAGAATTGTAAAAGCAAATAATGACTTAACAAATTCCATGTTTAATGAGAAAATACAATCCTAAGCAGCATAATACAAAAAAGGCTACATTATAGTAAAATATCTAAAAACCAAGTTTATAAGAGAAAATCTTAAAAGACATATTTGTTATATGGGAGCAAAGGTAAAAATTATCATTAGTTCTCAACAGAAGCAATGTAAGCAAGCCTGAATGCCATGGACTAGTATTTTCAAAGTGATTGACAGTGGAACAAAAGCTGTCAACCTCGCATTTCTGCATTCATCCATTTTTTTTTTTTTCAAAAAATGAAGATAAAGACACTTTCAGATAAACAAAAGCTAAGAGAATTTGTCTCTGTAGGCTTCCCTGGTGGCTCAGACGGTAAATAATCTGTGTGGGAGACTTGGGTGCAATCCCTGGGTTGGGAAGATCCCCTGGAGGAGGGCATGGCAACCCACTCCAGTATTCTTGCCTGGAGAATTCCCACGGACAGAAGAGCCTGTTGGGCTACAGTCAGTGTGGTTGGAAAGAGTCAGACACTACTGAGTGGCTAAGCACACAGGCTTATACTACAAGAGATGTTTGTTAACAGGAGCTCTTCAGGATAAAGGAAAAGTGTATTAGTAGATATTTGGACCTACCTGATGGAATGAAGAGCAGCCAAAATGATAAACATGTTGGTATATATAAAAGAATTTTTAAATTTGTTAATTTATTTAAAAGATACTTGACTATTTAGAGCAAACAAATATTTACAGTACATTGTAGGGTTTCTAATACTTGGAGAAGTGAAATGTAAGATGATATTACTGTAAAGTGGAGATTGGAGTCATTATCTAAATGTTATAGCTTTATACACAAAATGTCATAGTATTAATTCAGGACAGAAAGTGTTTCAATTAAAGATGAACATTGTAATCATTAGAGCAATCACTAAATACTTAAACAAAATGTTATGGCTAAAATATTCAACAAAAGAGATTAAACAAAATAAAAAAAAATCAGTTACTCCCAAAGAGTATGAATCAACTGATTTTTCACTTGGTGGCATAGAATTACATATCCTTTTAAAAATAATAGGCTAATAGTAATATAAGCTAAAAGTTTCAAATACTGTTTATTGCTTCTGACTTTTTAGCTGTCAGTATTTAGGAAAAACATTTTAATTCTCTTTAATTTTTAATAAAGAATATAATTTCTTTAATTTTTAATTAAAGAAGTCTTTAATTCTCTGAAAAAATTCAGTTTCTTCAACTGAAAAACAAGTGATTAGATGACATGATTTCTAACATCCCAGTGATTCTTCATATCTCTAGTTTTTAAGACTTGCCCTTTATTTTTTATTTTTTTTAAGACTTTCCCTTTAATTTAGATTATTATTTGAGCAGAATTTCAACCAGTCCTTTCTTGAGTGGGAAGCAGAGTCTGGTGTAACCCATGTTGCCTGTGTGTTTTCAGATTTATGTGGGTCCAGGAAAATAGGCATGCTTGAGGTCTCCCTGGTAGCCCCATTATCGATGAGAATATGCTTTCACCTGACTTAATGGTTTCCCTAATTGAGCCATGGAGTGCAGAAGTGATAGTTTCACTTTTCTGAGAGCATCTTATGATCTCAGTGGCATTTGTGGCTTCCTGAATAATTAATCTGGGACTAGGATAACATTTCTTACTGTAACCTGTAAGTCCCCTGTGTTACCACTCCATGGCCATAAAATAGGTTATACTTCCCTTTTGTATCTTTTTTTTTCCCCAGCACGAGCCTGCACCAACCAACTTGCTGGAAATTAACCCTTCCAGAATCTGGTGGTTTCTACAACTGGGTGTCCAACCTGAAACAAATTCCATGAATACCTCTTTCTGGTCCCCTCAATTTGTCAACACGTGTCTTCTGAAGCTTGTAATATGGCTGTCCTTCAGGTTCTCTGTCTCCGTCTCTCTGTGTGTGTCTCTTTCCCTCTTTCTGTGTCTCTCTTATTGTTCTGCTCTTGGCCATGAAGGGGGCAAAATACTATAGCTAATTCCCCTCAGCATAATTGAGACCATGACTATGACTTTTAACAGACTTTGCTGAAGGCTTGGAGCAACAGAAATGGGATTCAGAGGTGCTGTAAGTGGATACCAAAGGTACAGGTGTGAATTTGACAACAGTTTCTTAGCAGGTCAACCTCCTGGACCACAGCATCTTAGCTGTAATCCATTCTCTCAAAATGGATGTCCACAGGATTCTGGCTCTCCACATACATGATTCTAGAGCCTTGACCTTGAAATATTTGCCACCACTGCCCAAAGGAAAGCTAAGTACTCCATGACTGAGCTTTCCAAATGGAACAACAGAAGTAGGAATCTTACCTTTGTCTCATTTTTTTCTTCCAAATCTCATAAATGTGTAACTGCTTAGTGGCAGTTAGGTTGTATATCAAATCCAAACTGCACAGGACACTGAAAAATATAATTTTGTTTTCCTGTCTCTAATGTGCAGTAAGGTTGTAATGAGTTGAGTGAGCTACTGATTGTTCTTTTATTTTTCATGTTTGGTGTGAATACTTCTTGCATGTTCTAAAAATCTTTTTATGAAGTCATTTTTCACAGATACTTGAATTTTAATGTGACCAGATTTAGCAACTTTAATTTATAAATTCCGTTTGCTATTTCTTGTTTAAGAAGAACTTTCCTATTAGTAGGAAAAGATATACACTGTGTTTTCCTCTAATTCTTTTAGTTTTTTTTTTTTTGCTTTGTTTTATATGACATGAGTTGGGACCTAGCTTCTTTATTTTTTAAGTAGATAATCACTGGTTCCAACAGTTCTTAGTTAATAGTTGCTTCTTCTAACTTGAAATATCACTTTTGTAGTATACTAAAATACATACCTTGTACATATGGGTTTATTTTGAGCTATTTATTCTATTTCAGTGATTTATTTTTCTAGTCCTATACATTAGCTACCACATATTATAATTCTAAATACTAGCTAATGCTTTCTCAATTTTCTTGGCTGTTCTTACATGTTTACATTTTCATATTAATTCTGGAATTAGACTGTCAAGTTTAAAAAAATTCTTTGAGGCTTTTATTAAAATTGAATTAACTTTATAGATTAATTTGGAAAGTTTGATGTCTTTGCAATATTGAGTTTTCCTTTCCAATATCATATAATATTTTCCCACTTATTCTGGATTCTTTTTATGTCCTTCAATAAAATTTTATAGTATTTTCCATAAAAGTCTTGCATACCTCTTATAAAGTTTATTCCTAGAAATTTTATAGTGTTTGCTTCTTTTATGGTAAATAGAATCTTTTTATAGAAAATATGTTGACTGTAGTATATTGCTCTTGTACCATGTATATTTCCTTCCTGGTCTTTCTTGTTAGTTTAGTAGTTAAAGCTTATACGATTTTTAAGTGGGGAAAACCTTCTACTAAGACAATGAGGCAGAAATCAGGCATGAACATTTTTTCCAGTTTTGTTTGTGTAAAAAGAAATAACTAAGATTTTAAAACATAAAAATATTTGAAAAATATCTGAGACAGCGTTTGAAATACATGAGACAAACACTATATGATTACTCTACACAGAATCTAAAAAGCAAAAGAAATGAACAAACACAAGACAGAAACAGAGTCACAGATTCAAGAATGAACTGGTGGTTTCTAGAGGGGACGGAGAAGAGGAGATGAATGAAATAGGTGGAAGATTATGAGGTACAAATGTCCGTTTATGAAATAAATGAATCATGAGGATTAGATGTACAGCATGGGAAAGAGTCAATAATAATGTAAGCTCTTTGTATAGTGACAAGTTACTCTACTTATCCTGATGATCATTTAGTCGTGTATAGAGATATTGAATCAATATGTTGTGCACCAGGAAAAAACACAGTGTTGTAGGTAACTTATACCTCAAGAACAAACATATTAAAGAGATAAGAGGGGAAGAGATAAATTAGGAGTTGGAGATTAACATAGTACACACTACTATATATGAAATGAGCTAGCAACTGTATAGTATAGCTATACATAGCAATGCTACTGGATAGCATTGAATACACTATAGCATATTGTATTCAATATTTTGTAATAACATATAATGGAAACTAATCTGAAAAAGACTAGATATAAACATATATGTATAACTGAATCACTTTGCAATGCACTTGAAACTAACACAACACTGTAATTAACTAACAAAAAAGGACAAACAGACTCAGTGAAATAAAGAGAGATCAGATTTGTGGTTACCAGAGGTGGCAGTGGTGGGAGGTGGAGGTGGGGAAGAATGAATGAAGGTTATCAAAAGGTACAAAGTTCCAGTTATGAAGGGAAGCTAAGTACAGAGGATGTGATGTACAACATGATTACTATAATTAACCATTAGGAGAGTAAATCCTGAGTTCTCATC
Source organism: Cervus canadensis (assembly GCF_019320065.1). Taxonomy (NCBI): domain Eukaryota; kingdom Metazoa; phylum Chordata; class Mammalia; order Artiodactyla; family Cervidae; genus Cervus; species Cervus canadensis. The sequence goes on along the minus strand of NC_057415.1, from coordinate 5,769,823 downwards.
ACAAGGAAAGATCTTTGTTTCTTCTTCAAAAAATTTGTATCTATACAAGATAATGGTGGTTCACTAAATTTGGTGTAGTCATCACTTCATGATGTATGTAAGTCAGAAAAATATGTTGTACACATTAAGCCTGTACTGTGTTGTATGTCAATTATGTAATAATAACACTGGAAAGAAAATCAAATTGACAAAGGCAAAAAATGATTATCCTCATTGTTGTCATTAGTTTAGAGCCTTTTATACTGCAGACCCTTTTTAGAAGACTTTTTAGTAGTAGATTTCAGAAACCCTGAAAACGTCCTACACTTTGATAAAGAATTTAGTTTTTTAGAAATTCTAAGACAAGCATTTCTGAGGCATATTAATGATTGTACATGAACAGCAAGGATTTTCAGTGGTTTAAACAGTTTGGCAAATGCTTACTTAAATAAAGCTGTTAACCATGATAATTTCTCAGAATTTTTATGTGCTAATGTATATTGTGAAGTTTTATATTCCAAAAAAATATAAACAAACACTCTTGTCTAAACTTATTTGACTACAGAACCATTTTGTGGGGGGGAGTACTTCAAGAGATCAAACCACCATATATTATGGTTTGAGAAATATTATCTCAATGACATTATTATGAAAGCCTGTAAAACTGAGCTATACGGATGTTCATAACAACATCATATATAAGAGCAAAGGTTGTTAACACTTAATAAATGTTTGAGTACGTTCTCTGTAAATAAAGAATTCTAGATCTATTTAATTGAATACTGTAGTAATGACATATGGTTTAGAAGAATAATTAATGCAGAAAGTGTTTGTGATATTTTATAAAGTAAAAAATCAGGTTGTAAAGCATTAACGATTATATCTAAGATACTTTGGGGTACATGCATGCATAGAAATATGGAAGGAGAATTGTCAAAATGTTAATAGGTGTAATTGCTAGTTTGTGATTATTTGTGACTCTGATTTTCTTTTTCTCATTTGTTCTTTTTATAAGGTACACAAATTACCTCTGTTGTAACAAAAGTGTTTTTATGTTATTACAAAAGATTTGTCTTTTATAGCTCTGTAAGGTAATGTCAAATGTGCTTCTTGCACCCCTCCATTTCTTTCTTTCTTGTTCTTTTTTTTTTTTTTTGGTGTTTTTAGTCTCTATTAAATTCTTTCTCACTGAAAATTTTTTACTTGTGTCTTCATTTAATAGTGTGTACAGCTGTCCTCATATTTTCAAGGTGATATTTCATACATGAATTTTTTACTCACACTTTATCTTTGGTGCAGGAAATAATACCCTTTTAAAGCATCTGTTGCATTTTAAAATGTGTATTCAGATCATATCTTCTGCTTTAATTATTAACCTCATAACTGAGGTTGCATGAAATTTGAACGCTTCCTAGTTCTGAGGACATTATGACATATGTAGAGCAGGCTGACAAGGGCTTTGACTCGAGAAAAATGCATATTTTGTGGTAATTCTTTTTGCTTTCCAACTCTACTCATAAAACTGTGGATGCTCTTTGAAGGAACCACTATGCAACTGGGCAACTGGGCAAATCTTTGAAGGAATCACCAATCTCCTTGTTTTCTTTTTGAACTAGGCTCACACATGTAAAAGTCTTCCTCGCTGGCTCAGCAATAAAGAATTCACCTGCAATGCAGGAGACACTGATTCGATTCATGGGCTGGGAAGATCCCCTGGAGGAGGAAACGGTAACCCAGTCTAGTATTCTTGCCTGGAAAATCCCATGAACAGAGGAGCATGGTGGCCTACAGTCCATAGGTTTGCAAAGAGTTGGACACAACTAAGTACACACTCACGCACATGTGTAAAAAGCTCCTTTTCACCCTTTTTGTACTTCTGATGTCAGCTTTTCTGGCCTCATTCTCATTCCAATTCCTTATACGGTCCCCATGTCCTTATCAGTAGCAACTCATGTTTTGAACTTTCCCCACCACACTTCTCTCTCCCACGTATGATTCTGTCTTTTCCTTCATTATCATGAAGCATTTCCCTCAGTTCTTTGACCTTTGGGAACCAACCTTGTAAACTTCTCTGTTCCAGTGTTAACTCTCAAGGAAACCACAGGACAACTCTACGTTTAGTGTCAGGGACATGTCTCAGGCCCCGGAAAATTTTCTTTCTCTGCATGCATCCCAATTCAGGCTGCTGGTTTCTCTTTTCAGTGATCAACCATTTACTGCAGCCTGGGTTTCTTCACTCCTCAGGCCTCAGATTCAGGAGATGGGGAGGACTTTCCAGATTTATTTATTTTATTATTGCAATATAATTGCTTTACAAATGTTGTATTGGTTTCTGGTGAACAACTACATGAATCAGCTCTAAGTGTATATGTATATATTAATATAGGTACTTATTAATATTATTATATTACATATATTATATACATATGTATATTATATATACATATACTTATATGTACATAGTATATATATATCCCCGCCCTCTTGAACCTCCCTCCCACCCCCATCGCACCCCTTGAGGTCGTCGCAGAGCACTGACTTGAGCTCCCTGTGCTATATAGAAGCTTCCCACTAGCTATCTATTTTACACATGGTAGCGTGTACATGTCCAGATTTAAAGAGTAGTGGGAAAAAAGGCACAGAAGAGGGAAGCAGAATGGCATCTGAAACTTTTGGGAATGGCTACAGGACAATAACTGGGGGGCAGTGGGATAGTATAACAAAGGGATCCAATCAGAAAGAACCCAGGGGTCCATATGGGGGGAGTATGAATTTTAACCAGAAGGATCCAGTGACCTCTTAAATAAGCAAATAATTTGACTGTATTTATACATCAGAAAGATCTGGTGAGATATCATGAAATAGAGGGGACTGAGGTTGGGGGCTGAGTAGTGGTGGAGGAAATTGATTAGAAGGTTAATGAAGACTTGATATTTGGACAGAGGAATGTTATTAGATAAAAATGTTGGTAGGAGACTTGAGAAATGAGTTGGCAATGATCAAAAACCCAACTCAAAAGCATTTTTCATGCAAATTTTAGTATTATTTGTTCTAGTTCTGTGAAAAATGCCATTGGTATTTTGATAAGACTTGCATTGAATCTACAGATTGCTTTGGGTAGCCTGCCCGTAACTCTGTATCTGGAAGAAGTGCCCTGCCTCTTGGGTTCATGCCCTAAAATTTCTATGAATCTCCTTCATGTATGACCCAGGTGCTTTCAAACTGCTGCCTCTGCACCAGGACTGAGAGTGTAAGAGTTTTTGTGTTCCTATTTAAAATTTATTTTTTGGTCATATCAAGGGTCATGCAGGATCTTAGTTCCCTGACCAGGGAGGGAACCCGTGTCCCCTGCATTGGGAGCTCTGAGTATTAATTTCTGGACCACGAAGGAAGTCCCTCCGTGTTCCTTTGAAGAGTGAAGCCTGGCTCTTCTGGACCTGAGCCCTGCTAGTTTTCAAAGCCAGACCTTAGGGGGCTTGTCTTCCCAGAGCAGATTCTCTGGCCTGGGTACCCAGTTGTGGGGAGTGGCTCTCTTGCTCCTCGGGGAGGACCCCCACACTGTAAATTCCCCTCCTGCTTGTGTGTTGCCATGCCAACGCTACAGGCTGAGGCCAGAACTGCCCTTATGCTCATGTGTGTGCTACATCGCTTCAGGCATGTCTGACTCTTTGTGACCCTATAAACCGAAGCCTGCAGGCTCCTTTGTACCTGGGATTCTCCAGGCAAGAATACCAGAGTGGGTTGCTGTTTCCTCCTCCAAGGGATCTTCCTGACTCAGGAATCGAACCCATTGTCTCTTATGTCTCCTGCATTGGCAGGCAGGTTCTTTACCACTAACACCACCTGGGAAGCCTGTCTCTGCTGCTCTTAACCCGTCTCAATGTGGTTTTATCTTTCTGTCCTTAGTTATAGGAGATTGTTTCTGCTTGGCTTCAGGTCATTCTTAGAGATAGTTGCTCTCTGTATGTAGTTTTGGTGAGTTCGTGGAAGGTGCTGAGCTTAGAATCTTCTCACTCCTCCAACTTGTCCCTTTTTCATTTAATTTGTATGGATGTGAGAGTTGGACTATAAAGAAAGCTGAGCACCGAAGAATTGATGCTTTTGAACTGTGGTGTTGGAGAAGACTCTTGAGAGTCCCTTGGACTGCAAGCAGATCCAAACAGTTCATTCTAAAGGAGATCAGTCCTAGGTGTTCATTGGAAGGGCTGATGCTGAAGCTGAAACTCCAATACTTTGGCCACCTGATGCAAAGAGCTGACTCATTTGACAAGACCCTGACGCTGGGAAAGATTGAGGGTAGGAGGAGAAGGGGACAACAGAGGATAAGATGGTTAGATGGCATCACCGACTCAATGGACATGGGTTTGGATGGACTCTGGGAGTTGGTGATGGACAGGGAGGCCTGGCGTGCTGCGGTTCATGGGGTCACAAAGAGTCGGATACGACTGAGTGACTGAAATGAACTGAAGGACAAACAGATATGTGTTAAAGACTCCAATTGTTCCGACGCGTATCTCAGTCACCTTGCTTTTACTTTGTATATTTTGATATTGTTATACAACTTGCAGTATTTCAAGAGTTTTATATTTCATCAAATAGAACTGAAAGACAAATAGTTTCTTCCTTTGTTGATCTTCATTACCAGTTTTGCATCCTAAAGACAATCGATGCTTAATTATTTCTTAAATTAAATTTTTTTAGAATATAGTTGATTTGCAATGTTGTGTTAGTTTCTTCTGTAGAGCAAAGTGACTCAGTTATTCATATACATATATCCACTCTTTCATAGATTCTATTCCCATATAGGTCATTACAGAGTACTGAATAGAGTTCCCTGTGCTATATAATAAGTGCTCTACAATAGCTAATAGCTGCCTATTTTATATATGTCATAGTGCGTATATGTTAATATCAATCTCCCAATTTATTCCTCTCCTCCTCCTTTCCTCTATGGTAACCACAAATTTGATTTCTACATCTGTGACTCAACTTCTGTTTTGTAAATACGTTCGTTTGTACCACTTCTTTAGATTCTACATATAAGTGATGTCATACGATATTTGTCTTTGTCTGTCTGACTTAATTATTTCTTTTTGTTCTGGTTTGTTTTTTATTTCTTAACCAATCTTCTTTCAAATGTGTAAATGCCCCGAGCTCTCCCTCACTCCAGATCTCTGGGTTTGTTATCCCTCCGGCTGGAACCCTCCCACTCAGCTCTTCCTTCGGCTGCGTCCTCACTATCTCAGTGTCTGGTCATTTCTTCAGAGATGCCTATGGAGACCACTCAATCTGTAACAGGCCCTGCCTTCCCACTTCCCTTTTAAAAATTTTACCTTGCTTTGTTTTCCTTACAGGACATGTCCATGGGATTTCCCAGGCAAGAATACTGGAGTGGGCAGCCATTCCCTTCTCCAGGTGATCTTTCCGACCAAGGGATTGAACCTGGGTCTCCTGCATTTCAGGCAGATTCTTTATTGTCTTAGACACCAGGGAAGCCCCTTACAGAACACATGATGCAAAGTCATCTTATTTATCTCCTTGTTTAAATATCAACAGGTAGTTGATATTTATCCCATTAGCATGTAAGCTTCCAGAATGCTTATAAACTTCTCTCTTCAAATATCCTGGACCTTCAGACCTAGAAGAATAACAAGCATGTCCATGGATCCTTGGTGATCCGTAAAAGTTTCTTGAATGAATGCTGCGGTACTGAACCCTTACCTCTCTAATATTCTGAAGTTGAAAGATTATTTTCACGTTCTGTGTTCTATCTTCAAGGTTGGTCCCATGATTGGAATTTACACTGGCTGCTTCTGCTCCTTGGAATACTTTTGCACTAGATATCCACAAGGCTCACCTCTTCACCTTTTCCAAGAATTTGCTTAAATGAAATCTTCTCAGTGAGATGTTATCTGAGCACCTTTGTTTAAAAGTGCAGGTCCCTTCCTACACCATCATTTCTGATTCATCTTACCATAGTTTCCTTTCCCATAGAGCATGGGTCATCTTCAAACAACTTCCTTTATTTATTATGTTTTATTGGATGTCTTCGCTTTGTCCTTCCTCATCCACTCTTCACCCTAAACCTCTATGCTCTGTACCCTGAAGGTCAACTTGCATGGACCTGAGCTCTTGACAGGATCCTATTATACTGGCCAACTGCCTTGAGCCAGGTTCACTGTTCCTATATGCTGGGCCTTTCCTGGTTCCATGCTTCTATAGCGGCTCCCTTCCTTAATCATAGACCTATTGCTTATTGTCTATTTTTCTGCTTTATCATGGAAGCTCCACGAGAACAGGCAGTTTGTTGTCTGTTCATAGGTCTCATGCATCCTGAACAGTGCTTAATGCATATGAATGTTCAACAAATATTTGCTGAATGTTTAATGATCACTGACTCTGGGCTCAGAAAAATATTTAGCCCACTAACATTCTTCCTTTTTTTCCCTTTTCTTATCTCCCATGTTTTGATAATTATAGTGTTATTTTTATTACCCTCCTGATTTCCTTCATAACTTTAAATAATATGATTAGAGCTTTATTTCTTATTCTATAAAATTTAGATCATGTCCTTTGATTTCCTACTGTCTAAAATGAGATTAGGGTTGCTATCATATCCTCTACCTCTTCTTCCATCTGTCTCACCTTTCTATTTTATACTATTAAATGCTTTGGTGGATTTTCTTGACCCTATTTTTCAATTTTTGTATTAAGTCTTCTATTTTAGGTACAATATTTTAAATTTCAAAGAGCCCTTTCTTAGATGGCTGTATCTGTTTCATAGTTTCCTTTTCTTAAAAAATAACTTAAAAACTATACTTCCCAAGCAATGTCAACAATAAAACTGTCTCTCTTATTACAAAAGTCAATTAGTAAATTTTACTGCCTCCAATTTTTCTTCACTCATTTATTTTCTTTTGTCAGAAAAATTTGGAAATTTATTTGGAGTTTATTACTATTATTTTAAAAATAATTTAAAAAAAGATTTAACCCAAGGTTAAGGCTACATATTTTATTCAAATAGTATTTATGATATGCACAATAAAACATTTATATGAGATTTCTGGATTTAATTCTATATTTTACTGTTTTCAGTGCTATTCCTTATAACAGTATATATTTTCTGAGTTTTAGTTATTTATGTTGCTTTTTTCCTATTACTTTGAAAATAGTTCTTTTTTTCCCAGAAAAATTATATACAAAGGTTATTATCTGAGTACTTGCATATTTCAGTGACTTTCTGTTGCTTTCACATGTAAATGATAAGGTGCTGACTTTAGAATTCTTGGTCATGGTTATTTTTTGCTCAAAAGATCTTAGTTCTTCATTCTTTGGCAATTAGAGTTGCTATAGACAATTGGGAGTTCAGCTTTCTTTTTTTTTTCTTTGTAGTTGCCTAGATGCTGGCATCATTAATTCTTCAAGCTAAAAGTTAAAAAAATCACTGGCATAAATTTAATGTTTGTTTCTATCATGAATATTCTTTTTTAATGATCTGTCCTACAAATTTGCAGATGTACATATAGGTGGGAAAATATTTCTTTTATGCAGTTGATTTTTGCTTTTATAATATTGATTCTGATCTCACTGAAGCACTGACTACACTGACTATCCATATTTTAAATTACAAGCTATTCATAATCTCATTTCTTCATTCTGATTGCTTTTGTAATTTTTCATTTTAGGAGAATTCTCAAGTTTGTGCTTTAATCCATTTGGACTGTGATAAAAATACTGCAAACTGGGTGACAACAAAATTCGTTTCTCACATTTCTTTAAACAAATTTTTTTTTTTTTGGCTGTGCTGGGTGTTTGCTGCTTTGCTTGGGCTTTCTCTAGTTGCAGCAACCAGGGGCTACTCTTGGCTGCAGTGTGTGGGCTTCTCATTGCAGGGACTTCTCCTGTTGCAGAGCACTAGCTCTAGGCTTCAGCAATTGCAGCATGTGGGTTCAATAGTTGTGGCTTGCGGGTTCTGGAGTGTAGGCTGAGTAGTTGGGGCACAAGGGGTTAGTTGCTCTGTGGCTTGTGGAATCTTCCCGGATCAGAAATTGAACCTATGTCCCCTGTATTGGCAGGTGAATTCTTATCCACTGTGCCACCGGGGAAGTCCTTATTTTTCATATTTCTGAAGGCTGAGAAATCCAAGGTCATGACATCAGGAGATTCAGTGTTTGATGAGAGCCTGCTGTAACCTCACATGGCAGAAGAGACAAGCTTACTTTCTGGAGCCTCCTTTATAAGGGCACTGTTCTGCTCACATAACCTAGTCACCTCTCGAAGTTTCCATTGCCTCATATCATCATCTTGGTGGTTGGGATATCAACATATGAATTTTGCAGGGACACAAACATTCAGATCATAGCAGTAAGTCCGTAATCTACAACAGAACATAGATTCTGTCCTTTATTGCTGCCTATGCCATGTTAAATCTTATCATAGTTTCCCTGTGTTCTTCCCTTAGAATGGCTTCTCAATTTTAGATGTTATACTAGAATAAATAATTTTTTAAAATATGTCCTTTCCCTGCCTTGTGTGCTGTTATTTTTCTCTTTTATGCTGCTCCATTTATTTTTCAGATTTCATTGTTATTTTCTATTTATTCATCTTTCAGTAAGGAAAGGTCTATTATTTTGTGATATTTCTCCTAGTACAGTGATTTCTCTTTGGGCTTCAGAACTAATAGAAATTGTTACTATTCTCTTGAGGTATCTTATGCCAAAAAAGTTGTGACTCATCTTCTGTAGAGTGTGGGTTTTGAGGAATAACCTGGTCTGTTGGCGGTTCTAACGGGGACCTCCATCATTTCAAGTATTGTTCTCCTCTAGGGTTCTGGAACTGCTATACCAGTGGCTCTGTCAATACTGGAGGCACTTGATTCTGCAAGTTTATGGGACAGATTAGGAAGCCTCATCCCTATCTTCTTCAATGCGGAAAGTGTAGAAGCAGCCTTCTGACTGCTCTCTGGATACAGCAACTTTCTTAGGAAGAGAAATTGGAAACTACCTTTGGGAATGTCTGTAAGGATCATTGCAAGTAGACAGAAGCTCTCCACTATTCTTTCCATCTCTTGTTTCTCAGACTCATGCTGGTTTTCTTTATTGCCATGTTTGTTGCATATTTGGAAAAGTTTCCAAACCTCCTATGAAACTTCTCCATAGTCAAACTCAGTGTCAGTCAGTCAATAAAATGTCACCTTCATAAAAGTGACTAGTTTCAGGAACAAGCTATAACCCAGGAGAAATGTACAGTTTATAAATTGGGGTAAATAATAGTCCATTCCTCAAAGTTTTGTTGCAAGAATCAGATGAGATTCACCAGGGCTGCACACAGTAAGCTCTTAGGAAAATCTAGCTCTATTATCTATATTGGGTATTTTTTTTAAAGATTTTTTTTGATGTGACCATTTTTAGTCTTTATTGAATTTGTTACTATATTGCTTCTGGTTTATGTTTTGGATTTTTGGCCATGAAGCATGTGGGATCTAGCTCCTTGACCAGGGATTGAACCTACATCTACTGCATTGGAAGACCAAGTCTTGACCCCTGGGCCTCTATCAGTTTTCAAGCTAAGGAGTTGATTTCCTGTTTTCCTCCAACATGACTAATTGATTATTTTTTCAACTGATTTATTATATGATTATAAACACCTAGTTTTAAATATAATTTGATAGGCTTCAATCTCTTGTATTTCTTCTTATTATTGATGCTCAGTGGAAAGAACATACCATGTACCTGAAAATATAAATCTAGAATAACCAATGTCAAGACTTATTCTAGTAAAACTACTGGACTGTAAAGAGAAACAAAAAAATCCTTTGGATGTCTAAATAGAAGAGATGTTTAAGGAGACAAGTTAGATTATCATCAGACTTTTCAATGGTGATCTTTCATACCTAAAGAAAATGGGGTAATGAAGATATTCACGGAAAGAAAATGTGAGCTAAGGATTTTAACAGAAACTGATTTTCATTTATAAAGGACACAAACTATAATTAACTTGAATGAACTAAAGAAATATTGTTTCCATGAGCTTTTCTTGAGGAATCTACTAGAGAATATTCTAGATGAAAATGAGTAGGGAGATGTCAATGGTGAGCATTAAGTTACCTGTAGAAATAAGACTAAATGAGGATTAAAAGAGAGGATAGTATATAACAGCTATATGCCCTGATAATGTTAAAAAATTACTTTAAAAAATGGGAGCAGAATGGGGTAAGCATATGCAAAAGTTTTTAATTGGTTTAAGTGATCAAAATTGCTATATTAGTATCACTTTTCAAAGATTGTTGTTTGTATAATGTGGGATAGAGCAAAAAGGAATTGTGGGTTATTCTAGTTCTATCATGTCTGTGCCTTGAGAATTAAGATTCTCAGTGTGGAAAAAATGCAGAAGTAATATAGGACTGGGTAAAGGAAATTCCTCCAGTACTTATTTAAAAAGGAAATATGAAAATGTACTCATGAGACATCTTATCTTAAAAAATAATCTCCCTGCTTCTCTTTCCTCTTATCTCTATTTTAGTTCTTGTTACTGAACTCAGGTCCTACTGTTCATTCTCAAAAATCAATGCCCAAGAAGCAGTGGTTGGAGAACAACTTTTGATCAGAATGTTGGCAATCTGGGCAGATGGTGAACTCAGTGTCCCCCCAAACTATCTCCGAAGATTCTGCTCAGCTGTGAAAATTTTTAAAGGGAAAAAGGGAAGTAGTCTCAGTTAATCATTGAGATGGGGGTCAGAGTCATCACCATCACTCACTGGGTGCAGGCTTGTTGACTTCTTGTGATCTTTCCTCAGAGGTTATCTTTTGCATGAAGTGTGTTTGTGAGATTACTGAAGGGAAAGCTAGGAAAGAGATCTGGTTATCTGTAAAGTATTGGTTTTCATTTTTACTTCTTTGATCTATGGAAAGAACCAATAGTTTAGGAAAGATACTGTGTAATCAGAAGATACGAAAGGTGTACTAGGGCCAGAGATGAGTAGAGCATGGGGGTGCCTGATTTAAGGTTCCTGTCAAGACAAAGGGGCCTCCTGCAGAGAGCTCCATCCTGGAAAGAGGTCTTATAAATCCCCACTTGTCAGAACATCATTCCATTTCTATTAGATTGTGGATGAAGTTTCGTCTTCTGTAACTTCTTCATGCTGACATAGGGTGTAATGTTCTTAGGGTGGAAGATTTTGACATCTGTCTGTAGTAGCTCTTTCTGACAGTTGTACTTGCCTGTTTATCTATATGGGCAGAACAATCTTCAATTATTTTGATGTTTGAAAAGTAAGTATAGATTATTATGAACAACAGTGCTAATCCCATTCTCTTTTTAAATTTATTTTTCTGTGCTCACTTCGGCAGCACATATACTAAAATTGAAACGATACAGAGAAGATTAGCACGGCCCCTGCGCAAGGATGACATGCAAATTCGTGAGGCGTTCCATATTTTTTAGAGAAGAGCTAACACCTATCTTATCAAACTCTTCCAGAAAATTGCAGAAGGTAAACTTCCAAACTCATTCTGTGAGGCCACCATCACCCTAATTCGAAATTTATTTTTCTTACCTGTACTTAAATTAGGTCCTTTAGTGCAATATTGAATAAAGAGTAGCAGATATAGCAATCGAGTTTATTCTTAGTTATGAATCTCTATAGTATTATTATAGATTTTTTTAATCAGGTGAAGCAGTTTACTTATTTTTAGTTTGCTAATGGCTTAAAATTTTTTTAAAAATCAGTGTTGAATTTTATCAAATCCACTTGACATAAATCATGTATTCACTGCTTTCACATTTTTGACATAGAAAACCACATCAATCCTATCCTCTTAAGGCCAGTTTTTGGAACTGTGCTGGTCACACTCAGTACTGCTCTAGCTGGGACAGTCTGTCACGGCTGCAGTCTGGTTATCAGTCAGTCAGCTCTTCCCCTCTCGCGGAAGCTTTAGCACCTATAAAACAACTCAGGAATGTACATCAGACCCGGGACTTTGACTCGATTGTCCTAAGCATTAGCTACTTGAGCTTGCTCTTTTGGGACTCAGGGAGGCCTGGGAGATCAGCTTTTCTATAAACAAGAGGCAGGGGACATCAAGGGGGCTTTGTACTTCTTGGGGGGAAGGTGTCCCACAAGGTACCACTTCTCAGTTCCACTCTGTCCTCTGAAAAGGCCCATAAAACAATGTCCAGCCCAGTCTCAATGAGTATCCCTAGCTTACCTTGATTGTCGTCTTGAAACACTGTTTTCCGCTGAATTGTCTGTTTCTAGGTGGAAACAGGAAATAAACAGGATGAGACTGGAACATGTCATAACAGATAACAAATAAGCTATTGAAGACACTAGATTCATATAAAAATGACCCAGGAACAAAATTGCAGAGTCTTCTGCTGGCCAAATTTGGTCCAATATGTCCACAGTTTCTTCAGCATTTTATTAGGAAAGTATTCATACATACAGCAATGTATATACACCTTTCCTCCTATCCCTAGATTGTACTGTTAACCTTTTACTCTACTGTTTTTATCACACATCTACCCACTACCCAGGCCCCCTTCCATTTTAATGTATCTTATTTTAAATGCATTTTAAAGTAAATTGCAGCTATTAATAACCTTTCTTCTAAATACTCCAGCATGAAAATATCCACTTTTAAAATGTAAATCTTGAAATCAAACACAAAGTTGACCCTGGTGACAGGCTAAGAGCACTGAGGTAGAGCTAAAAAGCAAAGAGAAAGGAAATCTAACAAAGACAGAAATTAAGGGCAGCTGAAAAGAAGTTCTTAATTTTGACAGTTTTGTCTGGGGCCATTCATAGGTGGATGGATTTTTTCCTCTTCCAATCTAAGTCATTCATCTTCACACATTTTTCCCTCTGCTGTCTGTGACTTTAGTGCTTTTGGTTTCTTTGCATAATTGAGTAGGTAATTCTCCATATTGTATTTACATCCAGGGTAAAGTAGCTGCTTTTAGGTTAGGCTTTGAGCTTATAAAAGTGGAAGGAAAAATAACTAGTAAGTTATTCATTGAGACCCATTATGTTCACTTAGGGATGCAGAAGTCACCAACTTCGTCTTCCACAGTCCAGAAACTTAACACCACTTGAGGCTGATTGAGCTTATTGCTTTTTTACCGAAGAAACTTGGAACATGCTGCTACCCCTGCCTGGTGTTGAGGAAAAAATTAATCAATTGATCTAAGAAAGAAATGGAAAATTTTATTCAAACCGAAGTGTGGATTAGAATCCAGGAATAGCCTCTCAGAAAGCTCTGAGAACTGTTTCCCCCTGTTTAAGGTAAAAAAGCTCAGTTGTATAAGTTTTTGAGACAAATGACTTAGATAGTTTGCACAACCAAGGTTTGCAGGTACAAAGTGGAGGTCATCATGGCCTCTTATCAGATCAGGAAGGAATGCTGTTTTTGAAGCAGCTGTCTTGTTGGTGCTAGGAGAATATTGCTGTTTCTGGTTGAGCAGGTATTTCTGCCCATGGGGAGGTTTGGTTGATGAGATTTTACGCAATGCCCAGTAGAGGGGAGAAAAAAGGGGAGAGACAATTCGTTACGTCTAATTTTTTTTCTTGTCTTGCCATAAAATATGAATTTTATTTCACACTGGAAAGCCCCCTTTCCCACTGCAAAATGTGTACATTTGTACAAAACTATGTATATGTCAGTTATATATATTGTGCATTATGGTGGTTTAGTCATTAAGTTGTGTCAGATTCTTTGTGATCTCATGGACTGTAACCCACCAAACTCCTCTATCCATGAGATTTTCCAGGCAAGAATACTGGAGTGGGTTGCCATTTCTTTCTCAGGGGATCTTCCCCACCCAGGGACTGAACCTGGCTCTCCTCCATTGCAGGCAGATTCTTTACCAACTGAGCTGCCAGGGAAGCCGCAAGGAGAATTAGAAGCAACTTCAAATTGAGGTTTATTTGCAATGGTTTACAAGTGATTAAAATGTGCATTATATATATATATATATACCTACATATATATATAAAATATTCTCTATATATGTTCTCATGTTTAAACATAATACACATATGTATATTTATTTACATACGTGCACACACTTACCACATGAATCAACTGTCTGTGTACTTAAGCCATTTTCCATAACAGCAATAGCTCAGGAGAGACAGCAGTCAATTCATTCCTATATATCTCTTTATAGATGTAGGTTCTCCCATTTTCATTGTTGCTTTGATCAAGGATTTGGGAAATTGCTTTCTTAAGAACTCAGTGAAAAGCCAGACAGAATGCTGAAACACTGGCATTAACCACAGTATAGAAGAAGTTTCTATTTATAAGGGACATCTAAACTTTGTAAGGCTAAATTATGTACTGTAATCTATGGACCTGCCCGTGTACATCAGTCATGACTGAAATCTTTCATTCAGAGCTAGGCACCAGCTTCTGGAGAACAGTAGGCTTCTGGCACTTTAAAAAACTTGAATATACTTATTATTGAAGATAAAGATATTATCTACCATGATAGAAGCTGTGGAGTTACTCTTAGACCAGTCTTAAACTTTTTATCATTATTGGCATTCGCTCATGGGGTACAGAATATTTTGACTTCACCATTTTAATGCAAGCATTTTAGTCACCATTATGATGCAGATAAAATTTTAAGACAATAGTAAATGATATTAAATCAATTTAATTTTGTGGCTGCTTTTTTAAAAGATCAGTTAAGCCATTTCCAGTTTTCCCATTTTCATTTTTATTTTAGAAAGTTAATTTTATCAGAATCAATTCTTTTCAATTTAAATTTTAAGATGAATGTATGGTTCATCAATCACATATTAGCAATCCAGGCATTTTGCCACTGGGGGATTTCTTTGGTGAGAATAATTCCCTCTAAGTCCAATACTCTTTCATCAATTTTTATGGCTTTAAATGCATCAAAAATATACCATTCTTTGATCAATTTTACTCAGTTTTCTTAATTCAACTTTAATACATTTATTTTGTGTTTATGTTTCTTGTAATGCTCACCATGAATTAGGTATGAGATTGACTTATAGCTAGGTGTATATTAGCAATCGAAGACAAAACTGGGAGTGATTTTGTGATGGAGAGGGAGAGAAACGCGCAAAGAGACAGGAGGGAGAGGTGTGGGGAGAAAAAAGAGAGGGAACGGTAGGAGCAGAAGGAGAAAACGGGAGATATGGAAGAAACTATTTTGGTGTATTGAGTGCTAAGCCACAGATATGAATGTGATACATATGAAGAGTAAGCTATTCAAAATATCCTTGGGGTGTTTAACATGCTTTACCTGTCAATGCAAATCATTTTTGTAAAGACATTTTTGGACAAAGCTTCTTCATTCACAGAAGCTTGGAATCAAGGTTTGCCCGTCTTAGTTTAGGAGCAAATTTATTTCCCTAGTGTGGGATCCTTTTCAGTTCCCGAGACACAGGAGAAAAAACAAAATTGTACAATTCATTATAAGTAACTCAGGGAAAAAGTAAACAT
The DNA here is from genome assembly GCF_019320065.1 of Cervus canadensis. Classification (NCBI taxonomy): domain Eukaryota; kingdom Metazoa; phylum Chordata; class Mammalia; order Artiodactyla; family Cervidae; genus Cervus; species Cervus canadensis. The sequence goes on along the minus strand of NC_057415.1, from coordinate 5,754,371 downwards.
TTTAATCACTTGAAAACCATTGCAAATAAGTCTTAATTTTAAGTTGCTTTTAATTCTCCTTGGGGCTTGCCGGGTGGCTCAGTGATAAAGAATCCTGAGACATGGTTTGATACCTGTGTCAGGAAGATCCCCTGGAGAAGGGCATGGCAACCCATTCTAGTATTCTTGCCTGGAAAATCCCATGGTCAGAGGAGTCTGGTGGGCTATAGCCCACGGGGTCACAAAGAGTCTGACATGACCTAGCAATTAAACAACAACATAATTCTCCTTACTTTTTTTGATGGGGGGAGAGAGGATAGAAGAAATATCTTTACGCTCTGAGGCATAGTTTATGGGTGGGGCACTTTCAAATGCCGCCCCCCACCCCCCACTTTACTGGGCTCACCTGCATTTTTGCTAGAAAATCATCTGAACTCTTATGGTGTGTTGAAAATATCATGCCACCATCTGGACCTAAGGTTAGTGGTTTCTCCCTTCCAGGTTCTAACTTCCTCATGTGTGCAAAAGGGAGTTAAACTGTGAGGTTTTCTACGTCTGGTATGACAAGTTCGCTGTCTTTGAGATGTTTATATACATCCTTTTGGACATTTTGTAAATGATGAGAGAGCAGTACCAACACAGCTTTGCTCTTCTGCATACAATCTGGTGACTGGGATGGTTTCCCTATTGAGCAGCTGCCAGAATTTTCTTCCATTACTGACCCCAGCTTGTGTTAGGTCAGGGGCAGGGATTCGGCTCAGGCTGACCCTGGTTAATGGGAACCCAGTGTAATTACATTAGCTCAGTAGGGAGTTTTGAAAATCACATTAGCTCATCCAACAAAAGTGAATCTGCCAATAATTCATATGATGGATTTGCAAGTAGAATATAGAGGTCTTTCTTCTTCTTTGTGTTTTTTAAGTAAAGAAACAAAAAGAAAAACCACCTCAAAGAAGATTTCAAAGCATCTTACAGGTTATGTTTTAAAAAATTTCATTCTTTAGCTATTAGTTTGTGTCCCTTAGTGAAGGATACTTTACAGAATGATTTTTAATTGGTTGTTTTGTATAATCTACTATGAGTTTTTGGTAAAGATCACAAATAAATAATTTTGAATAGTTATTAAAAAATTGTCAGAGCTAAAGACTTCAGGAATACTGCTTTGATAAAAAGTTCAGAGGAATATTTCATTGCTAGGTCTTTATAATCCAATTGTTTGAAAAGTACAATAATTGAGATTGTATGAAGTGCTTAGCACCTAGATTTGGGAGCCTTTAACTCTGTCTTTGAATAGAGAAGTGGTAAGTGAAAGTGAAAGTTGCTCAGTCATGTCCGACTCTTTGCGACCCAGTGGGCTATACAGTCCATGGAATTCTCCAGGCCAGAATACTGAAGTGGGTAGCTTTTCCCTTCTCCAGGTGATCTTCCCAACCCAGGGATCAAACCCAGGTCTCCTACATTGCAGGCAGATTCTTTACCATCTGAGCCACAAGGGAAGTCTGGGGAAGTGGTAAAGATAGACCAAAAAGGTAAGTAGGCATTTATTTGCATAGTAGGATTTGCCTAGGTAGCAACCATGAATCAAGTATAAATTTTACATCAAATATGGTGCTAAATGTTTTACATGCATTATATTAAGAACCTATGGAATATGATTTATTTATATTTCATTTCATAGGTGAAAAACTGAAGTTCACATTCTTTAAGCAGCTCGCCCATATCTCATAACTAATAGATTGAGCAAAACTTCAGAGTCTCAAGCATTGTTCTCAACTCAAGCTTTAGATAGAAAAATCACCTATGAGCTCAAAAATAACATTCACATTAACAATGGCAATAACAATGAAGACACTGAATAAGAATCCTTGAGAGAGGGGCCATTTTAAAAAAGACATCTAAGAAATTTCACAGGTAATTCTGATACAGCCAGTACTGAGAGGTGTGGTTGAGGGTCAGTATGGGCATTGTGGGCAGGTCCTAGTTTTGAAAAAATCTTAGTGTGTTGCTAGCAATGGTAAAACAATAGAGCTTTCAGGAGATATGACATACTTGTCTTTTGTGGTAAACAATTATCAGCTATGTTTATGTAAGCTAAAAGTTAGTCACTGCACTCAGAAGACTTGTCAAACACCTTTCACCCTAGGTTTACTGGAAGAATTGGAGTTACCTTCTTTTTTTCACCAAGAAGAAAGATAAGGTACTGAAACTAGAACACTGAAATTCCGTGCAAGGAGAGAGAGGCTCTTTCCAAGTAGGGTGAGTTGCAATCACCTAGGGAAGAGAAAATAACATTGGCTCTGAAAAAGGGTGCAGTTGTAAATGGAGCAAGATGCTGGAGGCAGCGTGATGTAACTGGAGAATGGAGAAATGGGAATGAGATGCTGTATCTGAAACACAGACCATCTTACTCTTTTTGCTCTCAGGAGACACAGACATTGACACCTGAGGATGAGGGTTCTATCTAATTCTGTGCATACGCTTGAAGAGGAGCATGAAAGAACTGGATGATGTTTTGAAAGAGTTAAAGAAACTTTAAGAAATTAAAAAGACTCATTTTATACATTTTCTGAGATAAGGGAATTATCCCTTATCTCAGAATGGGGAACAGCAGATTTAGATGGGTGACTTCTAAAATCTTTAAAAATATTCGAAGATACCATGTGGAGGATGGAGCTGGTAAATTCTGTTTTACTCCAAGGAATACAGCTGAAACCAATGAAGTAGAAGTCAGAAGGAGACACAGTTTATTTGAATATAAGAAAATATTCTCTAACAGCCAGAAATAGACAGCTTAGTTATGAGATACAAGTGGGCAGGCAGGGCTGGACAACTGTATTATTATTGAAGCTACTGAGTACATTTGAACATTGGTTGTATTGGTAAATCAGATAGCACTTACTGTCTCCTCTAACATGTTCTGTAACCTCTGACAAGCATTGGAAGAGGGATGCTCAGTCCCAGGTAGTCCAAGCATGTGTTCTTGTCTTATGTTGTTCCTCATGGTTCATACATATATAGAACAAGTAACAAAATTATTGGGTTGGCCAAAAAATTCATTTGGGTTTTTCCATAACATCTTCCTGAAAAATCCTAACGAGCTTCTTTGGCCAAACCCAGTATTATGGGCTACATGGGCGGGTGGGGAATACTATGTTGCAGTAAAAGCCAATATTTGGTTGCTAATCACATGGATCACATCGTTGTCTAACTCAATGAAACTATGAGCCATGCCATGTAAGGCCACCTAAGATGGATGGGTCATGGTGGAGAGTTCTGACAAAATATGGTCCACTGGAGAACAGAATGGCAAACCACTTCAGTATTCTTGCCTTGAGAACCCCATGAACAGTATGAAAAGGCAAAAAGACAGGGCACTGAAAGATGAACTCCCCAGGTCGGTTCAGTTCAGTTCAGTCGCTCAGCCGTGTCCAACTCTTTGCAACCCTATGAACCGCAGCATGCCAGGCCTCCCTGTCCATCACCAACTCCTGGAGTTTATCCAAACCCATGTCCATTGAGTTGGTGATGCCATCCAACCATCTCATCCTCTGTTGTCCACTGATGAGATAGTTGGTGGCATCACCAACTTGATGGACATGAGTTTGAGCAAGCTCTGGCAGTTGATGATGGACAGGGAGGCCTGGCATGTTGCAGTCCATGGGATCGTAAAGAATCGGACATGACTGAGCAACTGAACTGAGCTGATCCAGAATAAAGAACTAAAACTCAACAAAACAACAACAACCAAAAAATAAAAATGAAAAAAACCAAATATTAACTTCAAAACTGGATTAAAAAAGGTATTTCTTCAAGGAAGATACACAAATGACCAATAAGCACAAGAAAATATGCTCTATGCTTCACATGGGTAGTCATTAGGAAAATGAAAATCAAAACTGCTATTAGATGCCACTTCATAGTCATTAGGATGTCTGTAATCAAAAATAATATATTATAAATTAATAGCAAGTATAGGTATGGGTAGTGTTGACAGTTACACAACACTGCAAATGTATTGAATTATACACCTACGAATGGTTAAAATGATACATGCCAGGTATATTTTACCACAATAATAAGATTGTTTAGAAAGAAAGACACATAGCAGAGTGATGATAATAGATGCAACTTATTGGAGAGGATGATAAATTCTGCCAGACACCATGCTCTTAAAAAAGAATAAGGGGAATTCCTGGCAGTCCAGTGATTAGGACTCCATGTGCTCACTGCCAAAGCCCATCCCCTGGCCCCAGTTCAATTCCTGGTTGGGGAACTAAGATCCCACAAGACATGTGGCAAAAAAAAAAAAAGAAAAAGAAAAAAGAAAGAAAAGAAAAAGAAAGAAAAAAGGGCAAAATATCTTAAGGCAGGACTTCAAAGATATTCTGGGGTCATTTGGGTTATATAGCTCTATTTTTCAGACTGTTGCTAATATAATTGGTTCAGACAATTTGTCTCTATACAATATTTACAATCCTGGTCCAAAGCACTTTTGGGCTGTTTGAGAGAGAATACCAAGAATAATAAGGGTAGTGACCACAGTAATAAAATTTTAAGGATATAAATATATAATGTAATTATGTAATTTTAAACTTGAAGAACTGACTGTGGCAGTCATATTTAGCCTGGACATTTTGTCAGTGATAAAACTGAGGCACAAACAAACGTTTATTATTTGTTTAAGGTCAAAGAGCTATTTCTACCAGAGTCATATTTCCTGACTTCTATTTCAGAGGCTCCTCTACTTTGTCACACTAATGTAATCTTTATTTATTCAGACACAATATATACAATGATTTTGAGAATTTAAGAGCCATATGGTTATTTGGCAACATAAAACCCATAACTTGAAAATTCTGAATGACACTTGAAAATGAACTAGCACTAATTTCAAAGAACCCAGTTCATCCATAAAAGTATATTGGACCAGAAGAAAGGCTGTCATAGTTATAAGAACTCAATTTCAGGAAGTCATCTGACCACTTTCCAGTTATCTCTGACTCCTGTTGCTCCTTGATCCTAGCTTTCCTAACTAATCAATCCTGTCCTCATTTTGGTTCTAGCACTGTTTATCTAAACTCTGTGATTCAGTTCAGTTCAGTACCTCAGTCGTGTCCGATTCTTTGCAACCTTACGGACAGCAGTACGCCAGGCCTCCCTGTCCATCACCAACTCCCGGAGTCTACCCAAACTCATTGAGTCAGTGATGCCATCCAACCATTTCATCTTCTGTTGTCTCCTTCTCTTTTCTCCTTCAATCTTTTCCAGCTTCAGGGTCTTTTCAAATGAGTCAGCTCTTTGCATCAAGGTGGCCAAAGTATTAGAGTTTCAGCTTCAACATCAGTCCTTCCAAAGAACACCCAGGACTGATCTCCTTTAGGATGGACTGGTTGGGTCTCCTTGCAGTCCAAGGGACAACCAAGAGTCTTCTCCAACACCACAGTTCAAAAGCATCAATTCTTCAGCGCTCAGCTTTCTTTATGGTCCAACTCTCACATCCATACTTGACCACTGGAAAAACCATAGCCTTGACTAGATGGACCTTTGTTGGCAAAGTAATGTCTTTGCTTTTTAATATGCTATCTAGGTTGGTCATACCATTCCTGCCAAGGCTGCTGCTGCTGCTAAGTTGCTTCAGTCATGTCCAACTCTGTGCGACCCCATAGACGGCAGCCCACCAGGCTCCTCCGTCCCTGGGATTCTCCAGGCAAGAACACTGAAGTGGGTTGCCATTTCCATCTCCAATGCATGCATGCATGCTAAGTTGCTTCAGTTGTGTCTGACTGTATGCGACCCTATGGATAGCAGCCCACCAGGCTCCTCTGTCCACAGGATTCTCTAGGCAAATATACTGGAGTGGGTTGCCATTTCCTTCTCCATTCCTGCCAAGGAGGAAGTGTCTTTTTAATATCATGGCTGCTGTCACCATCTGCAGTGATTTTGGGGCCCCTCAAAATTAAATCTCTCACTGTTTCCATTGTTTCTCCATCTATTTGCCATTTATTTGCTACTTATTCTGGATACGAGTCCCTTATTAGATATGTGATGTGCAATTATTTTCACTCTTTCAGGGCTTTGTCTTAATAGTGTCTGTTGATGAATGAAAGTTCTCAGTTTTGATGAAGCGGATTTATTTTTTCTTTTGTTGCCTATGCTTTGCCAAATCCAATGTCATGAAGATTTTCCCCAGTGTTTTCTGTTAAGAATTTTGTAGATTTAGTTGTTACATGTAGATTTTTGGTCCATTTTGGGTAAATTTTTCCGTGTGGTATTAGGTAAGAGTCCAACATCATTGTTTTTTTTTTTTTTTTTGCATGTGAATATCCAATTTTCCTGGAACCATTTGTTGTCCTAGAACCATTTATTTCTCCACTGAATGGCCTTGGCATACTTGTCAAAAATCAATTGATTGTATGTGTGTGATTTTACTTCTGGATTTTCTATTCAATTCCATTGATTCATATGTTTCCACTTATGCCTGTACCAAACTGTTTTAGTCACTGTAGCTTTGTAGATCATTTTAAACTCAGGAGGTGTGAGTCCATCAACTTTATTTTTCTTTTTCAAGGTTGTTTTGGTGATTCACAGTCCCTTGCAATTCCATATGATTTTGAAGATTGACTATAAGGACTCCTAAAATTTCATGAGAACTGCATTGAATCTGTAGATCACTCTGGTTAACATTGATATATTAATAATATCAACTCTTCTTATCCATGAGTGCAGAATGTCTTTCCATTTGTTTAGATCTTTACGTTCTTTCAGCAATGCTTTCTAGTTTTCAGTGTACAAGTCTTTTACCTACTTTGTTAGATTTATTCTTAAGTATTTCTTTTTGATGCTGTTTTTAATGGAGCTGTTTTCTTAATTTCCTTTTCAGATTGTTCATTACTGTAAACAGAAACAAAACTGACTTTTCTCAGGGAAATATTATGAGATATTAAGCCATACTCACTATATATTTCCTCTATTTGATGTGTTTTCTTTACTTTTTTGGATGTTTCTTTCTGAATGTTTGAAGGCTTTATTTTTATTCTAGTCATTATTTTTCCTATGCTGACATCAATCCTCTTTTCCTTATTTAGGCTTCTACTATTTGGCTTTCAGTTTTAAGACCAGAATACTGGAGTGGGTAGCCATTCCCTTCTCCAGGGGATCTTCCTAACCCAGGGATCAAACCCAGATCTTCCACATTGCTGGCAGATTCTTTACCATCTAAGCCATCAGGGAAGCCTTTTTAAATAATATCAGCTAATTCTCACTGATAATCTAGGGATAATAACTGAGAAGATTGTACTTTTTTTAATTCTCCCATTATTTTAGTGCATCACTTCTATTTTTTTTTCTTTACATTATACAAGAGTTAAATGTTATCCTTTCACTTGTCCTTTACATTTGCTTTTATCTTATGTCCAGGTAAATACATCAAAATTTTGTTATTATTCTTTTTGCTACAATATCCTCAAATTCTTGGTTTAATAAAACTTGTCATCTAGAAAATTCCCCAAGAAATGTTTCTTTTTCTTTAAATCTTTTATGAGTTTTTAAGCCTGTCAACTATGGGTTTTTTTTTCTTTTAACTTTGATATTTAAAGAAATATTTAACTATGTCTAAAACTATCTCACACTTTTCTCCTTGACATTTAAAAATACTTTTTCAAGTTGTGTGATAACAAGATAATTTTATTTCTTTTGTGAGTAACCTGGTCTTTTACCTGGAGGCTCAGACTATATTTTTATTTATCTTCAAAGTCTAATAATTTCTAGTACATACATAGCTGTCAACCATGTCAGACTTATTTTTCCAATTCCATCCTTAAGTATTTTGTACTTTCATCTTATTTTCCATGACTGTTTTCTTCATTTCATCATTTGGATGGTCATTTCTGTTAATCATTTCAATTGTTACATTAGCTGCAATATTTTTATTCTCATTTTCTTCATAGACTGGCTTTGTAAGTATACAGTTTTCTGTTATCTTTCTCTTCATCTTTAAATGTTGCATTTTTCTGAATCAGCATTAATAGCTGTATGTTGGCAGGAATTAGAGGTTTCATTGTGTTCTTGGTTTCTTATATCAAAATTACTTTGTTCTGTTAGTAAAGTGCAGTTTCTTGAATTGGTGATAATTCTTATGACTCGGTATGTTTTCCCATTTTGTGATTCTGATAAACGTCAATAATTTCAATTGTCATTTTCTTCCTTTTCTTTACCTTTAAGCCTCCAAGGGATGCTTGTTCAGCCCAAGCCACTCTTCCCTTCCACAGAAATAATTTCTTCTCAAGCTTACTGCTACTCCAATGCATTTCAAGTCATTTTCTTACAAAGGTAATTACAGAGACATGGTATTAAATGCAGTGTGTAATCTTCAAACAGGTAGACATTGTCATTGGGCAATTGGCAAAACTCGATGATGGACTGTAGATAATTCAATAGTGTCATATAGTGTATCAAAGTTAAATCTCCTGAGTTTGAAAGCTGTAATGTGTTTATGTAAGTTAATTTTTTTCTTAAGCGATATACACTGAAGTACCAGGTAAAGGGACATGATGTCTCCAACTTCCTTTCAAATAATTCAGAGAAAATAATACTCATATATAACATATTCATGTGTATATTATATTTATATATAATAATATTCACATACATACTATATTTATATATAATAATATTCATATATATTCATATGTGGGATTCCCTGATGACTCAGTGGGTAAGGAATCTGCCTGCAATACAGGAGACACAAGAGACACAGATTCGATCCCCGGGTCAGGGAGATTCCCCTGGAGAAGAAAATGGCAACTCACCCCAGTATTCTTGCCTGGAAAACCCCATGGACAGAGGAGCCTGATGGGCTATAGCCCAAAGGGTCACAAAGAGCTAGACATGACTGAGTGACTAAACACACATACATATATTCATATATACTAATATGAATCTACCTAAAGGCAAACAATTAATTGATTTGGAAAAGTGTCATGATTACTCCTTGTATTCTTTCTGTAATATTTCTTGAAGCTTGAATTTAAAAACAAAGTTATAAATAAGAAGGGTTCTTCCTTTCAATTTTTTAGTAAAGAGATCCATGAGGTCACGGAGCTGTTTTTATTTTAATTTTTTTACTTCTTTTTCCCCAGCTTTATTGAAATGTAATTGACATATAGCATTGTGTAAGTTTCAGTTGTAAAATATGATTTGATACACATATATATTGCAAAATGATTACCACAATAAAGTTAGACAATACATTCTTCACCTCACTTGATTACTATTTCATTGTGTTGTATAGTGAGAATATTTAAGCTCTATTGTCATCACAACTTACAATATTACAGTTACTTCTGACACAGTTGTTTCTGCATTGCTAAAATATCTTTTTCTACTCTTTCTGGGTGTGTAAATTTGGATGTCAAACCTGTGTGAAGCACAGGTTCAACATTAAGAATTACTAAGAATTGTTCAACCTTAAGAATTGCTAAGTTTATTTTCCTACCCAGAGTCCAGAGAAACTTCCTCAATCCTCAGGTCATGGAGCTATTTTTAGTATTTCATCACTCCTGGTGGAATTCTTCACTCAAGATTTACAGTATTTGTTTTTAAATCTCATAATCCCCTAACCTCTTTTGCTTGCAGAAGCTCCTGCAGTCATAAATGAGTGAGAAACTTAAGTGGTTATTTTGATGAATTACTGGGAACTGGAGGCAACATTCTTAGAGGGTCTCACACACTTTTGTGGGCTTCACCTCCATGAACTCCACCAGGTTTTCCTCCTGAAGACCTAAGGAAAAGCTCCTCAAAACTCTGGCTAGGAGAAAGTGAGAGAAAGTGTTAGCTGCTCAGTCAAGTCCGACCTTTTGCAACCCCGTGAACTGCAGCTCACCAGGCTCCTCTGTCCATGGAATTTCCCAGGCAAGAATATTGGAGTTGCCATTCCCTTCTCCAGGGGCTCTTCCTGACCCAGGGATTGAACCTGGGTCTCCTGCACTACAGGTAGATTCTTTATCATCTGAGCCACCATTGCCTTCATAACAAATGCCTTCTCTCCAGAGGAAGAGACTTTGCCAGTCTTAGCTGGGGTAGGATGTTCTTGCCACTCTTGAACCCTCTACCATTCTTGTATCACCTAGAGGTGGTAAGTATATAGCAAAGGGGGATCAGGGCTTTAAAGAAATAGACTTGAAATATTGTAGCCTGAGAAACTAATGGGGAAGAAAAAAGGCTATACCACTGGAAAGTCACTTGTAAAGGTCAAAGACCAGAGACAGAGTCCTGCTAAAAGCTGAGATTTAATTATAAGATGATAGAATGCTTCTCTTCCCCCGTACCTTATCATCACACTAACAGAGTTCTGGTATTACAGTGAATTACCATGGAAAGAGCCCTGAGGCATAGATTCTCCCCAAGGAGAAGCACTTAAGGAAGCCCAAAGTCAACAGGGGGGACAAAAACAAGGACATTAAGAAACCTGATGCTTCTGGCTATGGAAAACATTAAATACAGCCAAGGTCCTTGCCAAGTTAATATAAATCCTCACGTCAAAGGCCTACTTACCTCAGTTCCTATTACCTAATACATCAAGTCCAGCTTTCAACAGAAAATTACAATATATGCCCAAGGCAAGAAAAACAGTCTCAAGAGACAAAGTAATCATTGGAACCAGACAGGTCACAGAGATGTTGTAATTATCAAAAAGGACACTTAAAATAAGTCTGATTAATTTGTTAAAGACTCTAAAAGTGAAAAGTAGACAAGCTATAACAACATATGTGAAATGGAAAAGCAAATGGAAACTAAGGAAAAAGCTAAAGCAGGTGTTAGATCAAAAACACTGTAATAGAACTGAAAGTGTTTAATGGGCCACCAGTGGACTCAACACAACTGAGGAAAGAATTAATGATCTTAAAACTAGATCTATAGAAACTTCCCAAACTAAAATTCAAAGAGAATGAAGAATGAAGAAAAGATAGAATATCTAAGAAATGTGGGACAATTTCAAAAGGTGTAATTTTTCTTGATTGAAATACCAGAAAGAGAACAAAGAGAAGATGAAACGGAAGAAATATTTGAATTAATTATGGTTGTAAGCTTTCCAAAGTATAGATGACAAGGCAGATATTTTGGAAGCTGAGGGATAAATACCAAAAGTTAACCACATCTGGGCATGTCACATACAAACTGCAGGAAGGAATAACAAAAGGATACTCTGGAAAGAAACCAGGAGGGAAAATTATTTTACCTGTAGCAAGGATAAGAATCATACCAAACTTCTTTTCATAAACTATGCAAGTTAGAAGGGAATGGTGTGAAATATTAAGTGTTGAGAGAGGAAATTCTATATTCAACAACATTATCTTTCAAAGTGAAGAGGAAAAAAAGACCCTATCAGAAAAAATAACAACAACAACAAAAACTAAGAATTTATCAGCAGCAGACCTCTACTGCAAGAAATGTTGAAAGTTCTTCAAGTAGAGGAAAATGATACAGAATGAAAAATTGGATGTACATAATAAAAAGCATCAGAGAAGAAATAAAGGTAAAATAATAATTTTATTTTTCATATTCTCTGCTGATCTAAAAGATAACTTTATTTAAATAAATGAGTAACAGTTTATTAGGGGATTTATATCATATTGATGAATGAAAACAATTTCACGAGGGATAGGAAGAAGGAATTTGGATTCCTCCCTATATGTGTACTCCGTGTGAGGTCATATAATGTTATGTGAAGGTGAACTTAGATTAGTTAAAAATTTTTATTAGTAACTATAGCATCAATAGCAATGGCTAAAAAATAGAGGCATAAGTATATGCTAAGAGAAGGGGTAAAATGGAATCATATAAAATGCTTAATTAAAATCAGAGAAGTCAGAAGAAGAGGTAGAAAAAAAATACAGAACAAATGTGATGAATGGAAGGTGGTTACAAACATGGTAGATATCAATCCAACTATATCAGTAATTGCACTAAATGTGAATGTTATGACACAACATTCAAAATACAGAAAAAATTGAATCTATATAAAAAAGAGCATCAGAGAAATAAAGATAAAATAAATACTTTCAATTTTCATATTCTCCATTGATCTAAAAGTGTAGCTATAAAGGACCCATTTACATATAGTATACAAGAAATTAACTGTAAAGACTCAGGTTAAAAAAGTAAATGGCGTGAAAAAGATATATCACTCTCATGAAAGCTGGAGTAGCTATGTTAGTTTCAGAGGAAGTAGATGTCAGGGCTAGGAAGATAATCAGGGAAACAGAGAAGCATTACATAGTGATAAAGGAGTCAATTTTCCAAGAAGACAAATCAATCCTAAGTTTTTATGTAACTAACAGCACAGCATTAAAATATGTGAGGCAAAAACTGATGGAAATGAAATGAGAAATTGACAATTCCACTATTGTTAGAAAATTCAACATTCTTTGATTAGTGATTGAAGGAATAGCTTGGAAATAGCTTGGAAATCAGTAAGGAGACAGATGACCTGAACAGCACTATCAATCAAAATTGACCTAATTGACATTTATAGATTACTTCATCAAATAATGGGAGAATAGGCTTTTTTCTCAAACTCTTATGGAAGACTCACCAAGATAAACTATATTCTGGGCCTTAAAAGATTACAAATTTAAAAGAATAGAAATAATACAAAGTGGATTTTCATACTACAAAAGAATTAAACTGGAAGAAATTCCCAGAATAGTTGTAAATTGAAGAACATATTTTTATACAACCATTGACCAAAGAAAAATCTCAAAATGAAAATACATTTTTAGTAAAGCAAAATAAAAAATCAAGATTTGTAGGATGTAGCTAAAGCAATACTTAGAAATTTATAGTAATTATATCAAATATATATATTAGAAAATTAGGCAGATTTAAATTCAGTGACTTAATCTTCCACCTTAGAAAACTAGAGAAAGAAATCTACGGCAAGCAGAAAAAGATGTAATAAAAATTAGAGCAGAAATCAGTGAAATGAAAAATAGGAAAACAATAACAATAATCTGTTGTATCAAAACTGGTTATTTAAAAAAATCAGTAAAACAATAAACTATAGCTAGGTTAATGAGGAAATAAAGAGAAAAGACATAAATTACCAGTAATAAAAATGAAACAGAGGCCAGCGCTACTGATTCTGTGGATATGGCAAAGGTAATAAAGAAATATTGTAAACAATTCTGTGCCCACAAATTTGATAACTTAGATAACAGGGACTAATTCTTTGAAAGAAACCAACTACCAAAACTCATACAAAGAGAAATAGTCCTAGTAGACTTATGTTTATTTTATTAAAAATTTAAACATATTTAATTGACGTATAACATTATATTAATTTCAGGTATACAACAATATGGTTCACCATTTGCATATATTGTGAACTAATCACGTAATAAGTCTAGTTAATATCTATCACCATAAATGTTAGTCACTCAGTTGTGTCTAACTCTGATCCCATGGACGGTAGCCCACGAGCCTCCTCTGTCCATGGAATTTTCCAGGCAAGAATACTGGTGTGGGTTGCCATATCCTCCTCCAGGAGATCTTCCAGACCCATGGATTGAACCTGCATCTCCTGCATTGGCAGGCAGATTCTTTACCACTGTGCCACCTGGGAAGCCCTGATTGTGTATGGAGATAATGCCCAAATTTATCAGAAAAAAATTTGGACTACTAAGCTGTCTATCAAGTTTGCAGAATTCGAGGTTACACACAAAATCAATTGTTTTTTCTATATATTAGCAATGAACAATTGTAATTTGAAATAAAAAATTAATGATATTTACCATTGCATAAAAATGAACATGCTTAGTTACAAATCTAAAAAAAATATTATGTATAGGATCTTAATGATAGAGAATACTGATGAAAGAAATCAAAGGAAATCTAAATAAATGGAAATATATTTTGTGTTCATGGATTAGAAGACTTAATATTGTTAAAATGTCAGTCCCTCCTGGTTTGATCCATAGATTCAAGGCAATTGTAATCAAAATCTCAACAAACTATTTTGTAGATATAAACAAATTATTCTAAAGTTTATATGGAAAGGAAAAAGTTTACATGGAAAGCTGACACAATACTGAAGAACAACAATGGACAGTTTTAAGCTATAGGATGAGATGATTGAGATGGTTGGATAGCATCACCGATTCAATGGACATGAACTTAACTCCAGGAGATGGTGAGGGACAGGGAGGCCTGGTGTACTGCAGTCCACAGGGTCTCAAAGAGTTGGACATGTCTTAGCTACTGAACAACAAACTTATAGAAATCATAGTTCTGACTTTTCATAGGATAGATTTCTTGGGGTGAAATTACTACATTAAAAACCATGTTAATCCAAATGATGACAGACTGTATGACTTTCCTCTTGCTGCTGTAACAAATGACTACACATTTAGCTACTTAAAGAACACCAATTTATTATCTTACAGTTCTAGAGATTAGAAATATTAAATCAGTTTTACTGAGTTAAAATCAAGATGTTGGCAGGTGTGCATTCCTTCTGGAGGATCTAGGGGATACCCACTTCGTCACCTTTCTCAGTTTGTAGAGGTTGCCTTCTGACTCCTCCCTCCATCTTTAAAGCCAGAAGCATACCATTCCTATCTCCTCTTTGACCTTTGCTTCTGTCCTCACATACTCTCTCCTTGACCCTGGTCTTCCTTTCTCCTTCTTACATGACTGTTTTGATTACATTGGGTCCACTGAGATAATCCAGGATAATCTCTGGTTTATATTTGGCTTTTTTTCTCCTTAGGCACAAAGAATACAGTTCTGAAAAAAACAGATGAGGTGTATCATGTAGCCTGTATTCCAGCAAAGACTTAGAGATGGGATGGGTGGAAGGGAGATGGGCAATTAAATGAACAAGAGAACTATTTGGAGTTTATATAAGGTATGAAAAAATAAAGTGATTATGTGATAGAGAATGATGATGATCTTATTATTTTAGGTTAGGTGGTTAGAAAAAGTTTTACTGAGGTGTGAAGTATAAAAAAAGATAGCCATCCAAATAGAGAGCTAAGAACAGAGTGAAATAGGAATAGAAAGGCACATGGACAGATCCTGAAACATTTAGTATTTTGAGTGGACTTAGATCTGTATGGCTAGACCCTATGGGAAATAATAAGCTTGAAGGTATAGGTTGAAATCAGATGAATGCAAAGTCTTTTCATTCTAAATCCAGTGGAAAGCCATTGTAGAGGATCTGATTTGTGTTTTAGAAAGTTTTCTAATTGCTCTGTGGAGAGTGGATTTCAAATAGACAAGAGAAAAGACTAAAAATCCATCATAATTCATTTAAGAAAGGAGAGTGCCTTGAGATATTAGTAGCAAAGTGGGAAAAATTAAATGGGTTAGAAACAGGTTTTGTAGATGAAAGAGATAAGACTCGGTTATTAATTTCATAAGTGATGATGAAATAGGATAAATAGAGTAACTATTAGAATTTGGGATTAAGCAAATGGTTGGTTTGTGGTGGCCATTTACTGGAATGGGGAAAATAAGAAAAAATAGACTTGGCTATAATATGATATATGAAGAATTCTGCTTTGTCTATGTTAATTTTGTAATGACTGTTAGGCTTCCGTGTGGTGGTACAAGAGGGATTTTAGATTTATAAACTTGGAGTTCAGTAAATGTTAGGAACGAAGATGCAAATTTTACAAGTCACCAGCATCTAGACTGTATTTATTAAGGACACCGGAATGAAAGGGATCTCTTAAGGAGAGAGTATAGACAGAAAAGTGGACAACATAGAACAGAGTCTTGAATAGTTTAATGTACTGATGTCAAGTGAAGAAGGAGAAACCAAAAGTGGTCAGTGACATAAGGAAAAGTCTAACAGTTTGGGAAGTGACAGAATTCAAGAGTAGGAAGTTGTTTAAACAGGGAGAGGAGGTGAACTTTGTTGAATGTTGCTGAGAGGTCAAGTAAGATGAGGACAGGAAAGTCACTGGCAGCAGGAGTGACTGGATGTCACGGATCACTTTAATTTTCATAGTTTCAGTGAAGTGGTAGTGATGGAGGCCCAGTGCCTCAGACTAGAGAAGATGTGATGAGAGGAAGTGAAGAAAGCCTTGCTAGATAACTCAACTCATAGGATGGAAGTTTTGCTTAGAAAGGAAACAGAGAAATGGGGTGCTAACTGGAGGAGGACATGGGGTATATGGGGCATGAAATACCATCTAGATGCGGATGACTCCTGGCTTCCCTCATAGCTCAGCTGGTAAAGAATCTGTCTGCAATGCGGGAGACCCAGGTTCGATCCCTGGATAGGGAAGATCCCCTGGAGAAGGAAATGACAACCAATTCCAGTATTCTTGCCTGGGGAATCCCATGGACAGCGGAGCCTGGCAGGCTACAGTCCATGGGGTCGCAAGAGTCCGACACGACTTAATGACTACCAGCTAGATGCTCTGATGCTCTGTGTGTGAAGATGGATGAGGCTACATTAGGTTTGTATGCAGATAAAATTGATTCAGTACAGGGATAAATCAGTGATGATTAATGTGGGATTAAGACCCTGATGCTGGGAAGGATTGAGGGCAGAAGGAAAAGGGGGTGACAGAGGATGAGATGGTTGGATGGCGTCATTGACCCAATGGACATGAGTTTCAACAAACTCCTGGAGACAGTGAAGGACAGGGAAGCCTGGTGTGCTATAGACCATGGGGTGACAAAGAGCTGGACACAGCTGAGTGACTGAACAACAAAAGTCCTTTTAAAAAAAAGTGGTGAGATCCAAAGAACAAAGGCAGGATTGTCCTCAAATTGGGTTAGTGATATTTTATCTACAGTAACAAAGGCAAAGAAGATGGTATAGGTGCAGATGCAGAAATTGGTTGATATAGTGATGGCAAAATGAGGCATGACTAATTGCATATTTTTTCTTAATAAAATGTCAGACAAGATTAGCTGTAAAGGAAGTGACTGTAAAGGAAGTTTGGAAACATTGAGGGTTTGAAAAAATAGAAGCATAAAGCTAACAATATTTTTGGAGAATGGGTGACTGAGCATCCCGGAAAGGGTAATGAGATTGTTGGACGGTGTTTTGTGCCTAGAAGAGATTTGTAGTCATGAGTTTGCAGTTAAACTTTCAGGGCAATTGTGTATTTTTCTCCAGATTGTTCTGGCTGTATATGAGCAGCTAGAGAGTAAGCAGAAAGATTTACTTAACCAGGATAGATGGAACATATGTGAGATCTCTTTCTCCATAATTTGACTTGCTGTTCAGTCACTCAGTTGTGTCCAACTCTTTGTGACCCCGTGGTCTATAGCATGCCAGGCTTCCCTGTCCTTCATTATCTCCTGAAGTTTGCTCAGACTTATGTCCATTGAGCCGATGATGCCATCTAACTATCTCATCTTCTGTTGTCCCCTTCTCCTCCTGCCCTCAATCTTTCCCAGCATGAGGGTCTCTTCCAATGAGTCAGCACTTCGAATCAGGTGGTCAAAGTATTGGAGCTTCAGCATCAATCCTTCTGATGAATATTTGGGGTTGATTTCTTTTAGGATTGATGAATTTAATCTCCTTGATGTCCACGGGTCTCTCAAGAATCTCCTCCAGCACCAAAGTTCGAAAGCATCAGTTCTTCGGCACTTAGCCTTTTTTGTATAATTTGACTAATTCTAGATATTATCAGTTTTAAATCTTTGCTACCATGGTAGCTAAAAAACAAAAATCTCATTTTATTTCATCTTGTGTTTCTCTGACCTCTAGGGAGACTATCCTTTTTTATGCTTTTCAGTCACTGTTTTTTTTTCTCTCCCCAAAATGGTTCAGATTCTTTGTCTATTTTTCCTACTTAGTCATTTACCTTTTTTCTTATTGATTTTTAAAGATTTATGTAATGGATACTAACATTTCATTTGTTATATATCTTGCACTATTTTCTCTCTGGGTATTGTATATACTTGATTTACCGTGTCTTTCATTATATTGATGACTTGATAGTTTACATGGTCAAATATATTCATGTTTTCCTTTGGAGCTTCTGGGCTTATGGGCTTCCTCTCTTCTATTCCACTGTAAGCTTATGAGCATTGTCTTTCATATTTTATTACAGTATTTTTCAAATTTTTTACATTTGAACCTTTAACATTTAGAGTTTAATTTTGTATATAGTATATGGTAAGAAATCTGTTATTTTGATGGATGGAAAGCCAATTGTCCAATAATGTTTCCCAATGATTTAAAATACCATCTTTTCATATTTTATATTTTATACATACATACGTAGGTGGATATATAGTCATGTATCAGGTTTCTCTTCTCTGTTCATTGGTTTGCTTGTCTTCACTTGTGTGCTGTTTTAAATCTTTTTTTTTTTTTAGCGTATTTTGCTATTTTCCAGGGTAAATCCCTCTCTCATTATTCTTCCTATCCTTCTTTTAAAATGTTTGTTGACTCTTTGTTTTTAAAAAATATATTTATTTATTTGGCTGCTTTGGGTCTTCACTGCATCATGCAGGATCTTTCATTGCGGCACACAGACTCTGGTTGCAGCCCACAGGCTTAGTTGCTCCATGGCATGTGGAGTCCTAGTTCCCTGACCAGGGCTTGAACTTGTGTCCCCTGCATTATAAAGTGAATTCTTAACCACTGGACCACCAGAGAAGTCCCTTCTTGAGTATTCTTATATATTTACTCCTCCAACCAAGTGTTATAATTTGCTCAATTCCAGTGGGACTTGCTTGTATTGAGTTTACAAATTAATATGGGGAGAGAGTTTTGCTTTGGAGAGGAAGAAGAAAGCAAAATACCTACAGATTAAACAGGGTTAGTTGAGTTGATCTTGTGGATTTAAACACATGGTCTGAGACCCTCTGGATAGGAGAGTTCCAAAGGCAGAAGAAAGAAGGGGGCGGACATTGAAATCAATTTCCCTATCTCCATGCATTTGCTAAAGATTAGACTTGACCTTTACAGATACAGTAATTTTGATAAAAACTACCTGCTGGAATAATGTCCAATAAGTTACATCATAGCCATTTCCCCCCAAACTGATATTTACATTTGTTTAAATAAATTAATATTTTCAAATTACTCAGTAATTTGTTGGGAACAAATTCAAAGGAAAACAGAAACAAATAGTAGGAGAAAAAGGCAAGAATGGTGATGCGTAGGAGGAAAAGTTTACAATTTATCAAAATAAGAGTACTGACAAACTAAAATAAATTCTTTTATGTGAACATCTTAGATGAAAGAAACTTTGTAAGGGAATTAGAGTTTATTCAATAAAAGAAAAGATACTAGATTATTATACTAATTCCTTCTTTAGGACCCATGAAAAACAGGCCTTTGATGCCAACCCTGAAAGTACAGCAACCGAACTCCTACCTAGCTTAATACTGGAAGGAGTATTAATAATGCACATGCATTATTTTCATAGTTGCATGAGTTAAAATTCTTGTGTAAAAGAAGCATTGCAGTCTCGAGCTATACATCTATCCACACTTCCATTTTCTTTCCTATGATATTTATCTTTCTGTCTGGCAGAAAGCAAAAAAACTGGAAAAAAAGAATTGGTTAGAATTAGATTTCCTTCAGCAGCACACAGAGCTGCAGTGTTGTTATAAAACCTTGTTTCTGGCGGGGCTAATGGCAGGGAGCTATTTATAGACCAGTTCTGAAATTTCCTTAGTAACAGGGGTTGCAAAGAACTCTCCTTGCTGCTGGAAGTGTCCCCAGCCACCCCGTAGCCTTGTTCCTGATTCCTTTAACTTTGGAATTCTTCTCAAGTGTTCCTAACCTCAATATTATTTCCCTTCATATCAACACATTATTCATGGTTGGAGAACTTTCATGAATATTTACCAACCCAATTTTGTACTATACTTTGTTTTGATGATAGTGTGTTCTCTCGAAGGGGAGATATTTCATGTTGATGGCTAAGCTTTGTACTGCAACAACTAATGTCTTTGCTTAAGTTTCTGATGCTTTGAGATTTATCAGCTTTCTGGGCATTGGCCAGAATCCCAACATTTTCTTCCTTCCCTTTATGTTTGTTCTCTTTTTCCTTCCCTCCAGCTTGACCATCTGTCTCCCTACTTTTGCTTCTGTAGAAGCGTGGACTAGGACCCAGGGGTGAAACAGTACATGCTATCAAAGGATTCAGTTTTTGGAAGTCATCTCTGATCTATATAAGTACTGAATGACTTCTGCAGTGTTCTACATCTTGTTACCATCTGGACGTATTACCTCACCTAGTTAGAGCTCGGCTAACAAGGCCAAGGTCATGGATTCAGACCCCATATGATCCAGTTTACTTTACACAGGACAGAAATTTCTCTTATGGCTCTAGTCTGAAATTGCAAACGCTAGTGGGTTCATCTTGGAAATGAGTCCATACTGGAGGACCTGGTGAGTGTTGGGTTGGAGCCAGGCCCTCATCATTATTATAGAAAACTTCAAAGCATATGTTCTACGGCTGGACAGTCAGCAGGACTCCCATCTCAATGCACTCTTTATATTAAGCTTTAGAATAGATAGGACACAAGCAATCATCTGTTTCAAACATCTAAGGTCACACAGGAAAATAAGAATCCAAAATTCAGTCCAGTCTTATGGGTCATTTTGCCCTTCTATTCATTTTTCCTGTTAACATCCCTATAAAGTGCATCTCTGAGGAGTTACAAATTTTACATATGGAGGTGAAGGTATTGGCATAACTAAACCTGGTGAGATGTGCTGCCACATGTAACTGGGAAGAGAATTGCCATTAAATGTGTACAATATCTGAAGACTTTAAGGAGGAGAAATTTTGAGAATCTCCATTTGGCTTTTGTGATACTAGTAAAACACTTGCAGGATGATTTAAAATTTATAGATCATTTTCATATCTTCCATCTCATTTGGTTCATCCAATGTGAGATTGGCTGGATAGATGTTATTCATGGTGCAGATTAGACACATTGTGTATATAAAGATTGTATGATTTGCCCAAAGTCGTACAAACTCTAAGGTCTTTGGATCCTGATCCAGGCAGCTTCCCGTGCTGTAACACTGTATTTTGTTACAGAAATGTCTCAATGGCAAACTGATTGTATTATTGAAACCATTTCTATTTTATTTTTGAGTTGACTTAGAGAGGGAAAATTTCATACAACTTCTATAGTCACAATTACATACCAAACCAGTTTTATGAAGCTTGAGTATGGCCTCTAAAGGATATTGAATAAATGGTTCTGAAAATCACCAAGAGCCCTTTTAGGGAGACTAGGTCACATGGCAGCTAATAAAGTTTTTTAAATTAGAGACTCTCACTTTCAAAACTTGGATCTGCTTTAGTTTATTTTTCAAGCCGTCCTACCCTACGTGATTAGGAAATAACCTTGGCAACAGCCTTTCTGAAGTGGATTTGCCAAATTGTGTAATAGCCCTGCTCAGAACTGAAATCAAAAGTGTGAAAATGATTAAAGGGATTTCAGTTCAGAATCCTGGGAGCAGGAGGAAGCAAAAGTTCTTAGTCTCTCTTTTTTTTTTTGCCCTTGAGACCACTACACCTCAATCGTGTGACATTTCTCTTCCAATTAAAGCCATGTCTTGTAACCAAGGGGTCTCATTTACATATTGCTGCTTTGCAAGCCCTAGCATCATCTTACCTTAGTTTTTACAATATTGCATAATGCATTATGTCTTGATGCAATTTAATGCCTCCTGCTGACTACTTGAAATTACTAAGCATAAGGTCGGACTAGATCAGTGAACAGCTACTAAAATGCATAGGCAACAACACGAACAGTGGATAATTAGTACTCAGTGCAAGCCAAAGCAGTGAGAAAAGTGAAGAAAAAAGATAAACAAGATGTTTGCTTAATTTTATGACAGTATCTTCCATTCATATTGATGCCCGTGGATTTAGATCTATCATCAATCTGTCTTTTTAAGGTTTGTTTATTTCTCTTCTTGTGAAATGTTTTATACATACAGAAAAGGACATAAAACATATGTACAGGTTAAACAACAATTGCAGAGCAACATTTGTGAATCACTCAGACCAAGTGGAAACTGGCCACATGCCTCTCCACAGTCAGAACAGACTTTTCCCCAATCAGACATAAAATCAACCAAAGAAAGGTGACTATCTGGCCTTGCTTATCTCTATAGATATTTCACTAAGGGTAAACCCTTAGTTTACTCACTAAGGGCTTCAGCTGGATTTTGTTTGCTTTCTTAATTTATACAAGCAAATTGTAGTTTGTTTTCTTTTTTGATGGCTCTTTCACTCAACAATATATTTGTAAGGTTCATCCATGTTGATGGATATATACACAGTTTATGCCTTTTTACTGTTGTATAGCTTAATATTATATTAGTAATAGTTTTTGTATTGACTCTATCTCAATGCACCTGGGATGATTTCCAATTTGGAGCTAATTTGAATGATGCCGCTGTGAACTCTCTGGTACCTAATTCCTAGCTGTGTACTAGAGTTTCTCCAGTATGTCTAATTCAGGATGGACTGCTACCTTTAACTTTATTAGAACATGCTAAACTATTTGCAAAGAATTTGTATCGGTTTTCACTCCTGAGAGAGTTCCTGTTATTCAGCTTTCTCACCAACACTTGAAATTGTCAGACAGTATGTTTTTTTGTGAATCTAATAGGTCTGTTCTATCACTTCATGGCAAATAGATGGGGAAACAGTGAAAACAATGGCTGACTTAATTTTTCTGGGCTCCAAAATCACTGCAGATGGTGACTGCCACCATGAAATTAAAAGACGCTTACTCCTTGGAAGGAAAGTTATGATCAACCTAGATAGCATACTAAAAAGCAGAGACATTATTTTGCCAACAAAGGTCCATCTAGTCAAGGCTATGGTTTTTCCAGTGGTCATGTATGGATGTGAGAGTTGGACTATAAAGAAAGCTGAATGCCGAAGAATTGATGCTTTTCAACTGTGGTGTTAGAGAAAACTCTTGGTTGTCCCTTGGACTGCAAGGAGATCCAACCAGTCCATCCTAAAGGAGCTCAGTCCCAGGTTTTCATTGGAAGGACTGATGCTGAAGCTGAAAGCCTAATACTTTGGACACCTGATGTGAAGAGCTGACTCATTTGAAAAGACCCTGATGCTGGGAAAGATTGAGGGCAGGAGGAGAAGGGGACAGCAGAGGATGAGATGGTTGGATGACATCATCGACTCGATGGCCATGAGTTTGGGTGGACTCCAGGAGTTGGTGATGGGCAGGGAGGCCTGGCGTGCTGTGGTTCATGGAGTCACAAAGAGTCGGACACGACTGAGCGACTGATCTGAAGTGAACTGAATAGGTCTGTTATGGTTTTCTGTCAGACCTTGGTCTTAATGGTCTTAATTTGCTTTCATTTGCTTGCTAAGGAGCTGATCATATCTTCCTTTTTTAGTAACCATTTGGATTTCCTGTTTTGAAAAGAGTTTATTCAAATTTTATACACAGTTTCTTTCAACTGGGATATTTGTCTTTTTTATTTATCTTTTTGTGGGTTTTATGTTTTATATGTTCTTTGAAGCAATGACCTGAAGGAGATAAGGGATTAGCCATGGGGATACCTAAGGGAAGAGCATTCCAGATAATAGAAAATGTCCAGTGCTAATGTTCTATGCCAGAAGCTTGCCTGGAGTAAAACAATAGGAGGGAAATTTTAGTAGCAGATGAAATCATAGGGTAAAAAAATGAGGTCTTGTAGACCTTATAGAAATCTTTGGCTTGGACTCTGAATGAAATGGGGAGTGTTCAGAGCAAAGGAATGACATGGCATTACTCTTCCCTCTTTTTAAAAATTAGCATACTATTTATTTATTTAATGGAATTTCCTCAAAGCTCAGTTGTTAAAGAACTGGCCTGCAATGAAGGAGACCTGGGTTCTATCTGTCTATCTCTGGGCCGGAAAGATCTCCTGGAGAAGGA
Source organism: Cervus canadensis (assembly GCF_019320065.1). NCBI lineage: Eukaryota > Metazoa > Chordata > Mammalia > Artiodactyla > Cervidae > Cervus > Cervus canadensis. Next base: position 5,730,491 of record NC_057415.1, on the reverse strand, counting down.
AATGGCAACCCACTCCAGTATTCTTGCCTGGAGAATCCCATGGACAGAGGAACCTGACTCTCCTCATTTAAAAAAAATTAACATGCTATTTATTTATTTAACACTTTAAGGTTTACAGAAAAATTTGAGTGGAATCTAATGTCTTTTTGGTAGAGTCAGTGCTTCCCATCTCTGCAACTGTAGGCTCTACAAGGTTAGAGATTCTGGCCCCAAAGGAGGCACCCTGTTACTAGGAGACACTGTAAGAACTTATTGAACTGTATGCCATCCAAACTGCCAGGGTATCTTAGAGTCATTTTTACAGGGACCAACAGATGAGAAGAGGAGAAATTGTATTGACAGGAGTAATTGATGACAAGAGTAGAAACAGGCACATCTGCTTTTTCATAGTAGAGGTAGAGAGGAACATTTGTGGTACCCAGGTGATGCACTTAGATCCCTCGTAGTGCTCTCTTGCCCAATTGTGACTCTGATTGAACACGTGCAGCAACCCCTAAGGATGGTATGATGACCATACATTCAGATTCTTCAGAAAAGGTTTGGTTTAAAGTACCAAGTAAGACACAAAAGGCTTCCTTGGTGGTTCAGTGATAAAGAATCTGCCTGCACTGTAGGAGACACGGGTTCCATCCCTGGGTCGGGAAGATCCCCTGGCAACCCACTCTAGTACTCTAGCCTGGAGAATCCCATGGACAGAGGAGCATAGTGGGCTACAGACAGTCCATGGGGTTGCAAAGAGTCAGATATAACAAGCAACTGAGCACACATGAGCATGCAAGACACCAAAACGTTTATAGGTACCAGCTGAGGGTAGAGACATGTATAGTGAATGGTAAGGGAGGGAGATGATTAATATCGACTGTAGCCCTGAAACCAATGGCAGCAATGAGGGCTGTAGGGAAAGAGGTCACCAGAACCATGGAAGATGTCTAGCCGTGCGCCTCTGTGCAAGACAAAGATGGACTGTGGTGGCCATGGAGGGAACTGCACACTCTCTCAGCAAGCAGATCTTCTGAAGGAAGCGTAGTTAGATAAACATCTCCATTTATACCTTTAGATATAACAGAGTGCTCACTCTGAAACCATGCTTTCTTTGGGTTGTTCCCAGCATGGTAGAATTATTAGAGTTGGGACATTCCTGCCTCTAATGGGAAACCTTTGCTAGTGAGATTTCATCAACCTGCTGTGATACTCTCAGAACTATGAAATGATCTGAGGCTCCAATTTTCTTTTTCATTTTTTGCTTCTTTCACAGATGTTGGATCTGTATCAGGGTCTAAAGGCTCTCCCAGCCTGCCCCAGTGGTCTCCTGGTGCTCCTCCACAAGCGTGCTCCCCAGCAAATCTCTCACCCCTCTAATCTCATTTTGGCATCTGTTTCTTGGAAGACCTGAGCTGAAAGAAGGTATGTTTAATATAATTATCAGCATAATTTAGTTTCAATCTGCCATCTTGCTATTTATTGTCATTTTCTCCCATTTTCTCTTTGTTCCTTCCCCCTCTTTCTTTTGGATTCAGTTAAAAAAAATATGATTCTTTTATTATCTATACCTTGTTTTGTTTTTTAGCATTTAACTTTAGTATCATTGGAAAGTTAGGGTTTAACTTTCAAGTGCTACTCTTCCACTTCACAAATGGCATAAAAAATGTACAGCAGAATTCACCCAAGCCTTCCCTCCTGTTCTTTGAGCTATTTTCAGACATTTTAGTTTGGTGTATGCCATAAACACCACAATGCATTATTATTTTTACTTTCAATAATCAAATATCTTTTGCAGAGATTAAAAGTGATAAAAAGTGTCTTTTGTGCTTGTCCACATATTTACCCTTTATAATGCTCTTCATTAATTTATGTAGAACCAGTATCTAATTGGTGACATTTTCCTTCTTTCTTTAATATTTCATAGTATGAAGATATACTGCTGATGAATTTTTTCATATTTTGTCTCAAAGTATTTCTCCTTCATTTGTTATTGTAAAATATATAAAACAAAATTTATCATTTTAATCATTTTAAGATGTACTGGTCTATGGTATTAGATACATTTACATTGTTATGTTTCCTTCATCACTATCCATCTTCAGAACTTTTTCTTTATACACAAATGCAACTTTGTACCCATTTAAATATTAACTCCCCATTCTCTTCTTTCACAGTCCCGTCAACCACCATTCTTACTGTCTCTAGAGGTTGACTACCCTAGGAACCTTGTGTAAATGGAATCATACAGTATTTGTCCCTTTGACTGGCTTATTTCACTTAGTGTCTTTTATGTTCATCTGTGTTGTAGCATGTGTTAAAATTTTCTTCCCTTTTAAGGCTCAATAATATTTCATTGCATAAATAGATTATATGTTGTTCATTAATCCATCAATGGACACAAGTTGTTTCACCTTTTTTTGCTATTGTGAATAATGCTGCTATGAACGTGAGTGTACAAATATCTGTTTGAGTACCTATTTTCACTTCTTTGGGGCACATGATCAGAAATGGAATTGCTAGATCACGTGGTACATTAGTTTTCTAGGGCTGCCGTAACAAAGTACTACAGACTCCGGGACTTAAATAGTCATTTACTGCCTCATAGTTCTTGAGGCTGGAAGTCTAAGACTAAGGTGTCTACAGGGTTGGTTCCTTCTGAGGCTTCTCTGCTCGGCTTGAAATGGGTCTTCTTGAGTCTTCCCTCTGGGCTTTTCTGTGGCCAAACTCCCTCTTCTTATAAGGAAATTTGAACCCAGTGTTAGGACTTACATTGAATCCAGTGTTAAGACTCAATATATGAATTTGGGGGGAAACAAATTCAACTCATGGTATTCTATTCTCTGGCTCCCCTAAATCATGTTCTTCTTGCATGCAAAAGACATTCACTCCATCTTAATAGACCCCAAGGTCCTAACTCTTCCTGCAGCCCCAAATCTCATCTACATATCATCTAAATCAGGTGTGGGTGAGACTTGAGGTGTGGTTAATCCTGAGGCAAAATTTCTCTCCAGCTCTGAAACTGAGAAACCAGACAGCAGGTTGCGTGTTTCCAAGATGCAGTGATGGACAGGCATAGACCAGACATCTTTTCAAAAGGAGAAAATTGTCAAGTTCCTAACGGGGCCTTTTTCTAATTGTGGTAAAGACAACTAACATGAGGTTCCTTTTCTGAGAAATTCTAAGTGCACAGTATAGCACTGTTAACTAGACACGCAATGTTGTACCACAGACCTCTTGATAGAAGTGTGTTTCCTAATGTTAAAATAGATGATTTTCTAGATAGTTTGGTTTTTTATATAATAATTATTTATGTTAATAAGGCTTTGATTAAGCATGTGATTTTAATGTTTTAAAATGTGGTGAGGGTGTCTCTGTGGTCACTTAGACAAAGTGTGTCAATATTATTGTTCAGTCTCCTATACAGGCTTCAGAAATGTTGTGTGTTCAATTCCAGACCACTGCAATAAAATAAATGTTTCAACAAAGCAAGTAACGTGAAGTTTTTGGTTTTATACTTCATATAAAATTTGTGTTTACATTATACTGTAGTTTATTAAGTGTGTAGTAGCATTATGTATAAAAAACTATGTACATACTTTAATTAGAAAATACTTTATAGCTAAAAAAGTCAAAGCAATTACAGTAGTAACAATTTTCTTTAGAAGATTGTCAAGATTTCTCTGTTTTCTTACTTCATGCCAAACTGGCATAGTGGTGATAGTAACAGTATGAATTTGAGAACAAATGCCATCTATGCCAGTTGGTTTTTGAGAAGATCTAGGTTTGACATCAGATTTTTTTGTTTGACTCTCTTCTCCAGTTAACTGGAGACATCAGAAAAAATAAGTAGTAAAAAGTTAATAAAAAGCTCTTTCTGTGATACTGTGCTGTTTAGCATACTAATCCATCAATTTATCTTTTAAACAATTATCATGGCCTTTATATCACTGCACATTTGGTAAAAGCCTGCTATATTTAAACCCTGAGTGCTGAGACATTTAAAATGAGGGGAAATACATAGCAAGTTAAGTAACGCTAAAGTATTTGAATAATTCAAAGCAACAATAAAAGCACTGCCACAATGCATAATAGTCAACAGATTGCTCAGGCAGTGACTTCTGTCAAAACTCAGATACATAATGGCTTTGACTTCAGGCAGGAATGATCTGGGGAGAGGCTTGCCGAGACGGCTGAAGAGGAGCTTAGTGTGGGTAGAGCCGGTGGGGAAGGACCTTATAGATGGGTGTACCGTTGTTAATAAAAGTGTAGAGAGGGTAGGGGGCTAAGGGTAGTCTGTGAACCACTTTGAGGGGCACATGGCTTTAAAGAGGGCTACTGAATGAAAAAACAGAAACTTGCAGTCAGATTGTTCAGGGCCCTAATTATCAAGCTAATGACCATGAATAAGCAGCTAACAGAGAAGTTTTATTAGGTCATGGGAACATAAAAGCTGTGAGTGATCAAGGGTAATGATTTTTGTCCTGTCATACGAGAGACAAAAAAGAAACCCAAAAAACAAACCTGGGGTAAGAAAGTGAACATTATCAATATGGAAGCCCTAAGAGCCCACTGGGCTTCCCAGGTTGCTCAGTGGTAAGGAACCTGCCTGCTGATGCAGGAGATGTGGGCTCGATCCCTGGGTTGGGAAGATTTCCTGGAGAAGGAAATGGCAACCTATTCCAGTATTCTTGCTTGGAGAATTTCATAGACAGAGGAGCCTGGTGGGCTACAGTCCATGGGGTCGCAAAGTACTGGACATAACTAAAACAACAATGGAGCAAAAATAGACCCAAACAAAATATGCAGATATATTCAAACAATTAACAATGTTTAACCCATTGCCAATATTTTCTTTAAAGAATATGTATTTTTCATCATCTATATTAAGTGATGGCTACCAGGTGGAGCAAGTGATAAAGAACCCACCTGCCAATGGAGGAGATGTAAGAGATGCAGGTTGGATCCCTGGGTTGGGAAGATCCCCTGGAGAAGTGAATGGCAACCCACTCCAGTATTCTTGCCTGGAGAATCCCATGGACAGTGGAGCCTGGCAGGCTACAGTCTGTGGGGTCGCAAAGAGTTGGACACGACTGAAGCGACTTAGCACAAGCATGCATGAGAACTGTGTTCCACCATGGAAAATTATAATACCATGTTATCTGAAGAGTGTATATTCGGTTGTATGCACATGTAGATTGCAACAGCTTACTCTTCTTTCTTTAGAAAACTATTGTCTGCGATGGTAATGGATTTATGGGTAAATTTTTCACTCATCTAAGAATCAAAAATAATTCTGTAAAAATAACTTACCTAGAAATTAAAAGTAGTTATGGTGCAGCATGACAATATAATCAGTAAGTATATTTAAAAGAAAAGAAAAAGAGAAAAGAGAAGCAAAAAGAGAAAAGAACAAGAAGGCAAATGTGGATGGTGTTAGTGACTTAGTAGGAAGGGGAGAAACAGGGCCCATGGGGGGCTCAGGTAGGTCTAAATAGTGACTTACCTCTGGATGAAGGAGCCCTCTGGCGGCTTTATTTCATTATTTCATGAGGAAAGAGGAAGATATTAGTATCTTCTAACTTCACAGTGTAGAAGAAATGTGCAGGTTTTCTTATAGATGGAAACTAAATGTTCTCCTGGGTATGTGAGATACTTTTTGTCCCATACAACACTCACTAGAAATATCCCATTCAGTTCCTGGTACAAAAGAAAGGGATTTGTGTGTGTGTGGAATGTGTGTTTGTGTGTGTGCTTTATGAATATTTAAAATGATAGTGTGGAAGGGAGAACGCTGGACTGTGGGTCATACTATATTGAATTCTGGGCACTGTTTTCTACTAACTGACTATGTAGCCCTTGATCTCTAATTCTTACACCTTTATTTTTTAACTTCTGCTAAAATGAGGGGTTGTACTACATACTTCTCTGTAGCTTATGCTAACATTCTATGATATGTTAGTAGGCAAAGATAACCGACTCCTTCTGCTTTTACAAATGATCATCTGGTACCAAGAGGCCTTTGTCCTTGGGTAAAAGTCAACACCACTGAATAGCCAGAATATGTACAGGATTTAGAGACAATTGATTTAGAGACAGTTATATTTTCTAATTACGTGACTGATGAAAATGGATAAGTTTTCACTGAAGGGTATTTAGTGATCATAATGGTTGGGTCTAAACAAAGCATTTCAAAGGAGACTGGTGAATGTTTATTCCCAGGACAGTGGGAAAATAGTTTCAGGAAAACGTCTGTGATCTATTCTAATCAAATCTTCAGTGTCTTTGGACAAAGCCTCTGTCTCATAGGATCCAGATTTCCGTCTCTCTGAGGAGGAGAGTCACGGGAAATTAAGTTAAATTCAAATATATGTATTAAATAATAATACATGTCAGAAGGCACATGGTCTTTTAAAATAGCACCTTCTTCACAACGGCTAGGAAAACCAGAGTATCTCTGTCAGCAGAATGGTCAAGTCACATTTACCCAATATGATGCTGATTATCTTAATTAGAAGGAACAGACGCTGCAGAGTTCTGGGAAGAATGGCAGTGGGAACACAAATACTCAGGTCCCGGCCCCTCCGTTTCCGTGAGAACTGGCTGAAATGAACAAAGAAATATAAAAATAGAAGAAAACTAGGATCAGTGATGTATGTGCATGTGAGCTAAGTCACTTCAGTTGTGCCCTCCTCCAGGGGATCTTCCTGACCCAGGGATCAAACCCGCGTTTCTTTACATCTCCTGAAGGGGTGTCAGTCATTGCCACAAAAGGCAAAGAGTCTCTGCTGGTTCTCAGGCAGATGGAACCGGCGTGAAAGCTGTCAGAAGCCTAACTCACTCTCGCTCGTGGAATGTGCTGGAAACTCACAAGGAAAATTCACAAGTCATGCAGTTGTGGGCAGGGTGTGGGGAGAGAGAAGGGAGAGAGGGAGGAAGGAGGAGGGGCAAGGTAGAGGGAGGGAAAAGGAGAGATGTTGGGGGCGTTGTTCCAGAGAAGTTTGTATCCAGAGATGGCTGCACTTGGAGGTTCTTTGTGAGGCTGCCAAACTTGACAGAGCCTGTAGAATTTGTTTTGACTCAGTTATTTTCCAGAATGTTCCAGGGCTCATCCTCATGCTCTAGGAATAATTCCTGACCACTGCAGTGCTCTCTCCAGATGGTGCAGGCAGTAGTAATACCAGTCAAGTCACAGAGTATAAGATGGAGCTTTGGCTGAAGAGAAACTGGGTACAGAAAACCTCCTTGGTATAATATTTTTAATAAACACAGAGAAGAAGTCATACTGAGACAAAAATCTACCTGCTGGGATTATTCTTAGTGCAGTTCCCTCTCTGTCTTTCTCATACTGTGAAGTCACGGGTCAGAAATGTTTAAGCTGGCATCATCCCTTCTCCAGACAACACATGGGAGAATTCTAATAAAGCTGGAGGAATAGTAAGGAAAGCTGTTAATAGTTAATAGTATGGAAAATATAGTATATAAAATATATATAGAATATGGGGGCTTCCCTGGGGGTTCAGATGGTAAAGAATCCACTTGCAGTGCAGGAGACTTGGATTTGATCCCTGGGTTGGGAAGATCCCCTGGAGAAGGGCATGACAACCCACTTTGGTATTCTTGCCTGGAGAATCCCATGGACAGAGGAGCCTGGTGGGCTACAGATCATGGGGTCACAAAGAGTTGGACACGATGAGAGACTAACATTCTCACTTTCACATAGTATAGTAGTATGGAAATTAACTACCTCCATTGAGATAAATGCCAGGATAATCTAGAGCTAGTCTTATTCAAATAGGAAGAGTAGATGCATATTTTAAAAATAGTAATAATGCATAGTCTAATAATTCTAGATATTTTTTTAAAAAGAGTGTCTGTGTGTTTGTGTGGCCAAAGGGCAGAGTTTGGGAAACAGGGAAAAGTGAAAGAATGAAAATAGGGGATGAGAATTGTCACTGGAGTATGAGGAAAGAAATTGGATGAGTTAATGATCACAAAAATGTTAATGGAGATTTTCCCTGTGAACCAATAACTGGAAGTAGATTTAAAGCAAAAAAGATAATGGCATCAACAACAGAATGAAAATGGAAGTTCTTGGTGTGAGTGGATGTCTGTCTGGTGGAGTAGCCTTTTCTGGAAGTGGTAGATTCCTGGTGGGTGGACAGATGGTTGGGACCGGTGTGGTCACACTTCAGCTTCAGAGGTGATTGCCTCTGATGGCCATTAGGGCAGTTGTATTGTGAAGCCTGCCTATTGAATCAGGGGGTGTACATCTTTAAGACAAACACTGTAGACAGCCACAGGGTTGGCGGTGAGAGCTGGGGAATGAGAGAAAGGAGTAGGGATGAAGTGTGATGTGATTTCTGACTGGATGAGCTTCTAGGGTGAGAACACTGATACAGAGATCCATCAGCCTAAAAGCAAAAGCAAGACAAAAGCAAAGCAAACAAGCAAAAGACTCAGTCAGTTCAGTTCAGTTCAGTCACTCAGTCGTGTCCGACTCTGCGACCCCATGAAGTGCAGCATGCCAGGCCTCCCTGTCCGTCACCAACTCCCGGAGTTGACTCAAACTCATGCCGATCGAGTTGGTGATGCCATCCAGCCATCTCATCCTCTGTCGTCCCCTCCTAAAGACTGGACCTGCACAAATAATTTCTGATTAAACTATAAAAGTCTAAAACAAAACAAAAACAAGTGTAACTTCTGTAATATCCATTGGCTTAAGAAATCCATGTACTTTGATTTCTTTTTATCTTTTTCTATTTTCTAAACTTACTACCAAAACATGCATTACCTTCATGCTTACAAAAATATGTAGAATACATGTGTTGAAAAAAGGAAAAGATAATTTGTAAATTCCTAGATTGGGTAAAAATTTTTATAAGTATATTATTTATAAGACAGCCAAAATTTATTGATTCAGCAGGGTTAAAGTATAAGTTGTAGAAAGACATAAAAACTCGGTGTAATAAAAAAATGCATATCAATATGGTAATTTTCAAAGAGAAGTACAAAGATAATATTTTTATATATAGGATACAAAAATATGTCAAAATAGTCTTGAAGCTTTGTAGTTCAGATACCATATCAGCAGACTATATATAAAGTGAATCATTTCTATATAGAAATATGTAAGAGAATCAAATGTCAGATAAAAGTAGCTGACAATTTCAACATACTTGGCTCAGCCTTTGACAGAATGATTATACAAAATCAAAAGGAGTTTCTGGTCCTGGGTTTAGAAATTTAGGCATAGAAGTTTGACTCACCCACAAATTTGCAACTTTCAGATGGGTGGTTAATTTCTTTAAGCCTCACTGGCCCTGCCTGTCAAAGGAGATTAATATATGTCCTTATATTACAAAGCTGTTTGTTACAAGGGTACATAAGGGAACGCTGGATGGGTGGATGGTGGTAAGTTAAAGAAAAGGCCATCAGAGAACTTGAGGCTTGAATATTACTTAAGATTATTCCATGAATATAAACGAAGAAGAAAGAATTTCCCCTAGAGTAAGAAAAGATAGCATATGAAAGACACAGAGGTATGGAAAAACAGGATGATAATTGTTATTGGGTTTTTTTAAACTTTTTTTTTTTTTTGATGTGGACCATTTTTAAAGTCTTTATTGCATTTGTTACAATATTGTTTCTGTTTTGGTTTTTTGGTGGGAGGCTTGTGCGTTCTTAGCTTCCTGACTAGGGATAAAACCTGTACCCCTTGGATTGGAAGGCAAAGTCTTAATGGCTGAACTGCCAGGGAGGCCCCATTGTTGTTATTTTTTTATGATTAGTTTTCAGAAGAAAAAAAAAGAGCAATGTTACAGTGTTGATGTAGCAGGAACACAGAAAGTGGAGTGATGGGAGAAAATCCTGGAGAGATTGTGCCTGTACTAGGGATATCCATAGTGGTTAAGAGCCCTCGATTTTAAGCCACCTCCAGGCTTCAAATCCTGTCTGAGCCACTTAAGACTCATCTTCTTTGAAAATATTACTGAAATCCTGCATACCTCAGTTTTCTTGCCCGTAGAATGGAATTTTTGATGATTCCTAAAATGTGGGTACTAATAGACCCTATATCATAGATCCTTTAAAAGGTTTTAAAAGGTATGGAGTATATTTAAGAAACTTAAAACAATCCTTGGTATGTGTCATTTACTATTGTTATTGTTTACTGCGTTGTTGTTATTGTTATTACCCCATATGGAGCTATGGCTTTATCCTGTAAGTTAAAGAAGCCATTAAGGATGTTAAACAAGGCAAACCCAGATTGACATGTGCTTCATAAAAACAACTCTGATAACATTGTGATAAATGGATCACAGAGATGTAAGACTGGAGGGCCACTTATGAGTCAGTTTCCTGTATGTTTCCTCTTGGTGAATAATGAGCATTAGGCCACTCTGAGCTTCTAATTTGCTTTTATTAGTTTTCCATCATAGATACAGTGCTACAAAGAGTGGCATGAGGCCCTGATGACTCAGGAGGTATTTAAAGGGCGGGCAAATACATCACAGCTACATGGAGGCGTTGTTACCCCCATTTTTCTTGTCAATACATTCTCTAGAGTGACCCTGATGAATGCCAGTCATCAGCAATATTTCTGGAACCTTGGTAAACATTTTAATCTTTGTGCTCTGATCTTGATGGAGAGCAGATAAACCGAGTCTCCTGTTCTGCTTGCAGAACAATCAATACCACAGAAGAAAATGAAAAGCACTTAAGCTAAGCTTCCTGAATGGATACTCCCAAGAAACACAGGAATGATTTTTTTCCCAGAAAGGTGATCTTGAGGTTTGAATCCTTTATTTAGCAATGACAGATGGTTCAGAAAGGGGGATTAATAGAGTCTCTGAAATGATGGTGATAAGGTCATAGCTGAAGATTAAAATAAAAATGCTTCCTTAGAACATGTCAGTTAGCAGAAACACCACTATTTATGAAGTATGCAGTTCTGTAGGATTAGGGTAATTCTCCTGGTAATAAAGCAGCATTGGTTCTTTATTTGATACATGTCTTTGAAGGTCTGACAGTGTTTCCTATCCTTCTTTAAAATCAGGTTTTCAGCAGGTATCTGAAACCTCACAAGGCATTTCATTCATTCATTCAGAACCAGAACACTGTGTGAGAGCCACTGATACCTGTTACTTTACCATCTTAACTCTGTATGCCTAGCCTTTATCTTAGACATTATTACCTCCCAGTAAGTATTCTTGATCCCGCCCTCTGAGGCTGAATTATGGGTCCTTATTCTGTGCTCTCATAGAAGTCTCCGCTTCTGAAGGCACTATGTTGTAATTGCCTATTAAATTGTTTTGTTTCCAAAGACTTGCAGTCTTTGAAGAGTTCTGCCACTCTCAGGCCCTGCTGACACTCTCTCTGCAGCCCCTAGAACAATGCCCGGTGTGTCGTAGGTGCCCCCCAAAAAAAAAACTTACGGAAGAGAGGGAAAGAGAAGAAGAGAGTTGATAACATTAAAAGGGTAAATCCTGAGTAATTAAATTTTCAGAGAGGATAGTGTTGGCTATCATTAGCACTCCCTCCCTTCTCCACAGTCTTTTTCTTTGGCATCTGTGACTCAATTCTTTCCCGTTTTTTAAAAATTGGGGTATAGTTTTTTTACAATGTTGTGTTGATTTATGCTGTTCAATGAAGTGAATCAGTTATATGTATTCATCCATCCTAAGTTGCTTCAGTCATGTCCTACTCTTAGTGACCCCATAACTGTAGTCCACCAGGCTCCACTGTCCATGGGATTCTCCAGGCAAGAATACTGGAATGGGTTGCCATTTCCTACTCCAGGGGATCATCCTGACCCAGGGATTGAACTTGTGTATCTTAGGTATCCTGCATTTGCAGGCAGATTCTTTACAGCTAGCACCGCCTGGGAAAGCAGCTATATGTTCAGTTCAGTTCAGTTCGTTTCAGTCACTCAGTCGTGTCCGACTCTTTGTGACTCCATGAACCACAGCATGCCAGGCCTCCCTGTCCATCACCAACTCCTGGAGTCCACCCAAACCCATGTCCATCAAGTCAATGATGCCATCCAACCATCTCATCCTCTGTTGTCCCCTTCTCCTCCTGCCCTCAATCTTTCCCAGCATCAGGGTCTTTTCCAATGAGTCAGCTCTTCACATCAGGTGTCCAAAGTATTAGGCTTTCAGCTTCAGCATCAGTCCTTCCAATGAATGCCCGGGACTGATCTCCTTTAGGATGGACTGGTTGGATCTCCTTGCAGTCCAAGGGACTCTCAAGAGTCTTCTCCAACACCACAGTTCAAAAGCATCAATTCTTCGGCACTCAGCTTTCTTTATAGTCCAACTCTCACATCCATACACGACCACTGGAAAAACCATAGCCTTGGCTAGATGGACCTTTGTTGGCAAAATAATGTCTCTGCTTTTTAATATGCTGTCTAGGTTGGTCATAACTTTCCTTCCAAGGAGTAAGCACCTTTTAATTTCATGGTGGCAGTCACCATCTGCAGTGATTTTGGAGCCCAGAAAAATTAAGTCAGCCCACTGTTTCCCCATCTATTTGCCATAAGTTTTGGGACCAGATGCCATGATCTTCTTTTTCTGAATGTTGAGCTTTAAGCCAACTTCTTCACTCTCCTCTTTCACTTTCATCAAGAGGCTCTGTAGTTCTTCTTCACTCTCTGCCATAACAGTGGTGTCATTAATACATAAATCCCCTCCCTCTTGGACCGCCCTCCTACTGACTCCCCCTCTTACTCGTCTGGATCACCGCAGAGCACAGAGCCGTACAGCTCCCGGTGCTCAGCCGGTCCCCACTAGCCGTCTAGTTTACACACGATAGTGTGTTCATGTCAGTGCTGCTCTCCCAGTTCATCCCACCCTCCTCTCCCCTCCCTCACCCCCAGGTCCACATGTCCATTCTCTACTTCTGCATTTCTATTCTTGTCCTGCAAGTAGGTTCATCTGTACCATTTTTATAGATTCTACATATGTGTTAATAGATGATATTTGTTTTTCCTTTTCTGACTTAATACACAAACAGGTCATGCAGCTCAATATCAAAAGAAGGAAACAGCCCAATCAAAAAATGGGCAGAAGACCTAAAGACATTTCTCCAAAGAAGACATACAGATGGGCAGGAATCACATGAAAATATGCTCCACATTACCACTTATTAGACAAAGGCAGATCCTGGAGTTCCTCTTATCTCCCTGCTTTTTCTAAATATCTTTTCCAGGCACCACTCCTCGGCTGTCTCTTAGTTGCCTCTGTTTTTCAGGGTTTCAACTTAGCCTGTTTCCTTCTAAACATGCACAATTTCCCCACACTGTCCTTATCTATCTCATTTCTTCCCCCCTTCCCAATGATCTGATTTAACTAATGGTGATCAGATTTATATCTCTTGCCCTATAGTCACCTCTTGAGCTTCAGACTCATAAATTCCAACTACTGACTAAGTGTCTCTATGTGGATATTCAGCTGATACCCAAAGCTTAGTGTGTCCAAAATCATAAACTTTTCCCAAGAAACTGATTCAACTACTAATTCTGTTCCGAAGTCAAGCCTCTGTATTTTTCAATCTTGAACATCTTTTTCTGTCATTCTCCCATTCACCTAATGAAAGAACAAGTGAAGACAATTCTATTTTCCAGATTGTATTTTCCACCTGTTTCTCTTTGTTTTCACTAGCCAACTTTCTTTTTTACCTAGATCCTTGCAACAGCACACCATTTGGTGTCCAATTCCCCTTTCCTCTAGTACACACACCTCTAGAATTTGCTTTTCTAAAGTGCAAATCTAAGAAAGCAATAAAGTGCAAATCTAATCATATTGTCAGCAACCCCTACATTCAAAACTTTTTTTATTTCCAAGGATTCTCAGGAAAAAGTTCAAACTTCTTCGTGGCCTTATCACCTGCTATTACTATTATCCAAGTCTACTCTTAGTCTTATTAAGCTAGTTACAACTCCTTGACTATTTCATGGTCTTTCTCTTCCTCTCTTCTTTCTTTGCCTCTTCTCTTTCAGTCTCTTTCCCCACCATCTCTCTCTCTCTCTCCTCTTAGTTTCTTCTCTTTGGATCTCTCTTCCTTTCCATGCCTGTTGTTTGATGGGCTAACTTTTCCTTATCCTTCTGGCTTTACCTTAGATGTCACTGCTTCCTGAGAAGAATTCTTGATCCTGTTCTGCAAGTCTGGATTATGGATCCTTGTTATGTACTCCCACAAAATTCTCTACTTTCCCCTTCTGAAGCCATTTATAACAGTATATTGTGATGGTCTACTTAAATTTTTTTTCCTAAAACTATAAACTCTTTGAAGACAGATGCTGTTGCCACTGTCTTTGTACCATGTAAAATAATACCAGGCATGTAGTAGGTACTCAAAAATATTTCAGAGAGAGAGGAAGAGAGAGAGGAAGAGGAGGAGAAGGAGGAGGAAGATGGGGGGAGGAAGAGAAGCAGGAGGAGGAGAGGAAGAAGGAAGAAAAAGGAGAAGGATGAGAATGAATTTGTGACATGAAAAGGTTGTTAAGTCCTAAGGAATTGAATTTTCAGAGAAGATGGCTTTAAACACATTTTATTTGAGTTTCCAGCTGTGCTTAATTTCATTCATACTATGTTTAGCACAGAATTAATTATATAAATAAAATTGTTTAAAAATATATGACTGGATATTGTAAACAGTACTGTAATGAGCATTGGGATGCATGTATCCTTTTGGACCTTGTTTTTCTCCAGACATATACCAGGGCGGTGGAGAGAAAGGATAGTTAGGGAGTTTCGGAGGGACATATACACACTGCTGTATTTAAAATGGATAACCAACAATGACCTGCTTTACAGCACAGAGAACTCTGCTCAATGTTATGTGACAACCTAAATGGGAAGAGAATTTGGAAAAGAATAGCTGAATCACTTTGCTGTATACCCGAAATGGACACAACATTGTTAACCAACTATACTCCAATATAAAATAAGAAGTTAAATGAATGGATATGCAATTGTTTTACAATCTAAAAAGAAAAAAAAGCTTTGCATACTTCAATAAGCCAAATTCATAATTTGGTTTTAGTTCAGATTGTTTTACCTCAGTGCCCTCTGACTCAGAGAAGACATTATAATGTACAAAAACCATACACTCTGTCTTCCTCTCCTATATTTATCTCTGACTCCTATTGATTTTGTCTACTAAATAGCTACTTGATCTTACCTCCACCACAGAATCTTTGCACATATTTTTCCTTTTGTTTAGAAAGTGTTTCTACCCCCAACCCCAGTTTCTCCTTTCATAGTTGTCCTTGTTTTTCTGTCTAACATAATCTGATTGTCCTACCTTCAGAAGAGCTTGTATATAAATGTTGGCTCCTTTGTGGGGCATATGTAAGAGTTCTTTAGAGAATCCATTGGGATCTCTTCATGACATAAATCTGTAATGTAAGAGTTTCAGTTCTGGCTCAATCTCTTATACGAGCCCCTAACTCCTGCCATCACTACCAAGCATCTGCTGGTGGAGTCTCCTTATCCAGTGAAATACCTGCAAAAGGGGTTCGAGCCTACTTTCCTAGGTATTCACTCAGCCCCAAGAAAACTCTTTGCCTTTTCCACATGAAACAGTAGGCTTGGGACTTCCTTGATGGTTCAGTGGTTAAGAATCCACCTTCCAATGCAGGGGACCAGAGTTCCATCCTTGGTCGGGGAAATCAGATCCCACATGCAGTGGGGCAACTAGGGCCGTGCCCTGCAACTGGAGAAAAGCCTATGCATTGCAACAAAGAGCCAACATGCTGCAGCTAAGACCCAACACAGCTTAAGAAGAAAGAAAGAGAAAAGAAACATAGGCCTTTAGGTTGCTTTGTTGGATTCCCTTTCTTACCTACACTATTTATCTCCAGTTCCCTTTTCATCTAAGTAGCACAGGACTATTTTGAAAGGCTTGCTGGATAATTCAGTATTTAAACAAGAAACAAAATTCAAGTTACCATTCTTTAGGAACTCTTCTCAAATAATTTTCTGGGATCTCCCTTCCTTGGCTTCTCATGGAAAAAGAAGGAAATAATATCTTTCAAGGCACATTGTTCTTCCCCAGAAAGGCTGACAACCTACTCCCACACCCCTAATCCTCTTACTATAATGGCTGATGTGGTAAGTTCTTTTTGCCCTGGTGCCTGTCAGCAAACCTTATTAGGAAGTGGTTAGGTCCAGCTGTTGGTAGATCTCAACCTTAAAATGTGAAGTCCTTAGGATATTTCCCCCCCTCGCTCTGTGCCTGAGTCATAATTTCAGGACAATAGAAATCATTCTTCTCAACAACTTATATGCTTAACAGAAATCTCCTTTGGATGATTCAGGACAAGTCTTCAGCACTGAACTTTGTATTAATTAAGCCATGTTACCACTAGAGACATGAATTGGAAAACTAAAAGAGATGTATGTCATATTTGTCTTCCAAGCTAAGTGAATTATAACAATTATAAATGATTTTTTTAAAATAATGAGATAAAGAATGACTGAATTCAAAGAGTCACAAAAATCCATGATTTGACTTCTAAGATAAAGCTTGTATTTATTCTTGTGGTTAGTCGCTCAGTCATGTCCAACTCTGTGACCCCATGGATTGTAGCCCACCAGGCTCCTCTGTCCATAGCAATTCTCCAGGCAAGAATACTGGAGTGGGTTGCCATACCCTCCCTCCTTCAGGGGATCTTCCCAACCCAGGGATTGAACTCAGGTCTCCTACATTGCAGGCAGATTCTTTACCTAAGTGACCCAAATGAAAGAGGTTACATAGAGATTTAGCTATCTATGGTCAATATCATCCTACTTTTTATACTCTTCCCCTCCTGGGAAGCACTTTATTTGACCTCCCCTCCTGGGAAGCAATTTATTTGACCAAAGTTCTATCATCTTTCTTAATATTTTACTCAGAGTGTCCCAGAGACGTCAGTGCCGATCACATTCTTAAATATGCTGAGACATTGGAAATAGAACTATTGTGAATTCAGTGCTGAGTGCTGAAATTTGAGATGAAAATCCTCGTGATTCCTAGCTACTTGAAAACCTGATATGTTTTGAGCAAAGACTTGATCTTTCCTAAGGCACGCTTGGTGCCAAGCACTCCTTGTGTACTGATGTGGGCTCATATGAAGACTTTCTTTGATTTCTTCTTTTCTAGGACTTTTATCCACAGGGAAGACAGGGTCCCAAACTAAAGCATAAAAGACCCGTTTCAAGTGACCTTTAAATTCAGACTAGGCTTGGAGAACTGCTCAGATCTTTTCAACTTCACTTTGTCCTAAGAGAATTATTTGATTTTGTGTCTTAATAATATTACCTCTTGTAATTCCTAATGACTGTTGTTGCTTGGATCAATCCTGGAACATCCTACAGATATTCTAAGTAGGATTTCATATTCTGGGCTGAATGTCAACAGTATCAGCCAGTTAAATTTTCCAACTGCAATTGATTGTTGATCTAATATTGGAATGAGGTTGGGGCATTCCTCAGGCCCAAAGGGAAAACTTTAAGCTCTAACAATAGCAAACATACATTGATTTTGCACCAAATGCCAGGAACTAAACATTTTACAAGTATTATATTGATTTATCTTCAGCGTCTTCCCTATGAGGTAGATTCCATTATTAACTCCATTTCATCGATGGGAAGATTGATAGCAAGAGATACAATTGTACAAAGTCACACAGTGAGCAGATGTCAGAATTAAGAGTGCATTTAAGTCTGTCTAATGCTGAAATTGATGCTCTTAACCACTGTATGCATTTCCTCTCAGAATGCTGATAAAGCTGTCTTTGGCATGGCTTCTTTCCTGGGGCCACTTTTATAGATCAGTACCTCTAAGACATATGGGTATAAAATAATTCTTGCAAACATCATCATACCAGGAGGTTATCTGTCTGTGATACTGGATTAGTGCCTAGAGACTCAAGTTTCCCCAATATACCTTTTAACCTTTTGCAACATAATCCCTTCATTGAGACTAAAGAGAGGATTCACGTTCAGAAGAAGTTCCTTCTATCACCTTTGTGAATTTAACAAATGGATAAGTTTAACTCAGATGACCATTATATTTACTACTGTGAGCAAGAATCCCTTAGAATAAATGGAGTGGCCCTCATAGTCAACAAAAGAGTCTGAAATGCAGTACTTGGGGGCAATCTCAAAAACTGCAGAATGATCTCTGTTCCTTTCCAAGACAAACATTCAATATCACAGTAATCCAAGTCTATGCCCTGACCAGTAATGCTGAAGAAGCTGAAGTTGAAGGGTTCTGTGAAGACCTGCAAGACCTTCTAGAACTAACACCAAAAAAAAATGTCCTCTTCATTATAGGGGACTGGAATGCAAAAGTAGGAAGTCAAGAGATACCTGAAGTAAAAGGAAAATTTGACCTTGGAGTACAGAATGAAACAGGTCAAAGGCTAACAGAGTTTTGGCAAGAGACCACACCAGTCATAGTGAACAACCTCTTCCAACAGCACAAGAGAAGACTGTACACATGGACATCACCAGACGGTCAATACCAAAATCAGATTGATTATATTCTTTGCAGCCAAAGATGGAGAAGCTCTATACAGTCAGCAAAAACAAGACCAGGAGCTGACTGTGGCTCAGATCATAAACTCCTTATTGCCAAATTCAGACTTAAATTGAAGAAAGTAGGGAAAACCACTAGGCCATTCAGGTATGACTTAAATCAAATCCTTTATGATTATACAGTAGAAGTGACAAAAAGATTTGAGGGATTAGATATGATAGAGTGCCTGAAGAACTATGGACGGAGGTTCATGACATTGCACAGGAGCAGTGATCAAAACCATCTCCAAGAAAAAGAAATGCAAAAAGGCAAAATGGTTGTCTGACGAGGCCTTACAAATAGCTGAGTAAAGAAGAGCCACTAAAGGCAAAGGAGAAAAGGAAAGATACACCCATTTGAATACAGAGTTCCAAAGAATAGCAGAGAGAGATAAAAAAGCCTTTCTCAGTGATCAGTGCAAAGAAATAGAGGAAAACAACAGAATGGGAAAGACTAGAGATCTCTTCAAGAAAATTAAAGATGCCAAGGGAACATTTCATGCAAAGATGGGCACAATAAAGGACAGAAATGGTATGGACCTAACAGAAACAGAAGACATTAAGAAGTGGCAAGAATACACAGAAGAACTATACAAAAAAGATCTTCATGACCCAGATAATCATGGTGGTGTGATCACTCCCTTGGAGCCAGACATCCTGGAATGTGAAGTCAAGCGGGCCTTAGGAAGCATCACTACAAACAAAGCTAGTGAAGGTGATGGAATTCTAGTTGAGCTATTTCAAATTCTAAAAGATTATGCTGTGAAAGTGCTGCACTCAATATGCCAGCAAATTTGGGAAACTCAGCAGTGGTCACAGGACTGGGAAAGGTCAGTTTTCATTCCAGTCATAAGCAAAGGCAATCCCAAAGAATGCTCAAACTACTGCACAATTGTACTCATCTCACATGCTAGCAAAGTAATGGTCAAAATTCTCCAAGCCGGACTTCAGCAATACGTGAACCAAGAACTTCCAGATGTTCAAGCTGGATTTAACAATGGCAGTGGAACTAGAGATCAAATTGCCAACATCCGTTGGATCATCGAAAAAGCAAGAGAGTTCCTGAAAAACATCTACTTCTGCTTTATTGACTATGCCTTTGACTGTGTGGATCACAAAAACTATGGAAAATTCTGAAAGAGATCGGAATAGCAGACCATCTTACCTGCCTCCTGAGAAGTCTGTATGCAGGTTAAGAAGCAACAGTTAGAACCAGTCATGGAACAACAGACTGGTTCCAAATCAGGAAAGGAGTACGTCAAGGCTGTATACTCTCACCCTGATTATTTAACTTATATGCATAGTACATCATGAGAAATTCTGGGCTGGATGAAGCATAAGCTGGAATCAAGTTTGCCGGGAGGAATATCAATAACCTCAGATATGCAGATGACACCACCCTTATGGCAGAAAGTGAAGAAGAACTAAAGAGCCTTTAAATGAACCTGAAAGAGGAGAGTGAAAAAGTTGGCTTAAAACTCGAGATCCAGAAAACTAAGATCATGGCATCCGGTCCCATCACTTTGCGGCAAATAGGTGGGGAAACAATGGAAACAGTGAGAGACTATTTTTTGGGGCTCCAAAATTACTGCAGATGGTGATTGCAGCCACGAAATTAAAAGACGCTTGCTCCTTGGAAGAAAAGGTATGACCAACCCAGACAGCATATTAAAAAGCGGAGACATTACCTGCCAACAAATGTTTGTCTAGTCAAAGCTATGGTTTTTCCAGTAGTCATGTATGGATGTGAGAATTGAACTGTAAATAAAGCTGCGTGCCAAAGTATTGATGCTTTTGAACTGTGGTGTTGGAGAAGACTCTTGAGAGTTCCTTGGACAGCAAGGAGATCCAACCAGTCAATCCTAAAGGAAATCAGTCCTGAATATTCATTGGAAGGACTGATGCTGATGCTGAAACTCCAATACTTTGGCCACCTGATGCAAAGAACTGACTCATTGGAAAAGACCCTGATTGAAGGTGGGAGAAAGGGACGACAGAGGATGAGATGGTTGGATGGCATCACTGACTTGATGGACATGAGTCTGAATGTGCTCCGGGAGCTGGTGATGGACAGGGAAGCCTGGACTGCTGCAGTCCATGAGGTCACAAAGATTTGTGCATGACTGAGTGACTGAAATGACTGACTTACTGATCACCTTTGTAGTAGAATATCTTTTTTATCCTGATTGTCCCAAGAAAATCCAAACTTGAATTTTGTAAACACTGAGAGGAATTTTAGCGTATTACCTGGAACTTCTGTGATCATGTTACTTGGACCATGAGAGAACATTTTATGTGGAGTCAGAATCTCTATTTCCTGTTTTAACTCTTGTTCCAAAGCTTTGTATAGGTAGGATGGTGACCTCTTCCTCCCTTCCATATGGCAGTAAGGATTCCAGTATTTTCTTATGGCCCCTTTGTGGGCCAGGCTACTGCATCTACTAAGTGAGCTACTTGGTAGAGTGTATTATCTAATTTTCTTATAGCATTTATATTATTTTTCTTGTATCATTAATAAGTCAGACGCATATATAACTGAAACACCATTTTGCTTTCTTTTTGATTTCCTTAATTATCTCCCATTACCAATCAGAAAAAAAAATTTATCTTTTCATTAATTCCTTTCAAATTTAAAAATCTCTTTTGGGTAATACCCACACTCAAGTATTATCATCTCAATTACTATTCTCAACTCTGTTTACAAGTGAGCGTTTTTCCTTATGGGTTTCTTATCCTATTTTTAATTGAATGGCAGCATGAAGGACATGCTAATACTTTGTATTATTTTGTTGTGCTGTTACTTATTCTATACTCCAAAACTGTTTATATTTTACCACCTCAGAGACGTAAATGTGATATGACTAGTTTGCTTTCTAATGTAAGTTTCACATAGGTCTTCTGGTTTACTATTTCATGTCATCAGCAATACTTTGCCTCAGACCTAGCATGTAGCATATAATCTATGAGAATTTATATCTGTCCCTCAAAGCTCCCTTTTTTTCATTTCCCTCCTTCCTCTTTCCACTCACCGCCCCCCCCACCCCGACCAAATAGGAATTTTCCACATATTAACTCAAAAATAAAAAAACCTGGGGGAATTTTCCAGTAAGCAGTCTATAATTAGAGATACATTTTTCATCCTAGTCATTTTGGTTATTGCTCATAGAAACCTTCCATGTTCAAAACACTGCCCCAAAACCCATTTTTCATGGGGCGAGGCTTAGAGCATTCCAATTTTATTACAGAATATTTAAGTCCAGGACCACAACTCTTATGGGATTCTGCCACTGCACATGGTCCTAGAGGCCAGAGGCAGTGGCCTCTGTTGCTGTCATTACAAGCTACATTTTGCTGTGAAAACAAAAAACAAACCAGAAAAATAAAGTTCAGTGGCATAAACCAATGAAAACTTATCTCTCGTTAATGCAACACATCCATTCTAGCCCAGCAGGGTTCACTGTTGTCACCCAGGGGCCCAGAGATAACAGAGGGCCACCTTTCTGAATAATGTCAGATGTTTTCCAGAGAGAAAGAGCATGGTAAATCATGGATTGGCTCTTATAGCTTCTAATAGAAGTGACTCTCACATTTCAAATTCAGCTACACAACCACTTCCACGCTTAGGGTGAAGGAATGCTATTCTACTTTGTGCCTGGGAGAAGAACCAGGAATACTGGGAAAACAACAGCATACATCCATGATAGGATGTATCTTTTTTTAATTGTGGATCATTTTTTAACTTTTTTATTGAATTTGTTACAATATTGTTTCTGTTTTATGTTCTGGTTTTTTATCTGAGAAGCATGTGAAATCTTAGCTCTCCCACCAGGGATTGAACCCACACCCCCTGCATTGGAAGGGAGTGTTTTAACCACTGGACCACCAGGGAAGTCCTGTGATAGGATGCTTCTTTTGTCTTAAGACTGTTGTCTTAAGGTTTTGTCTTCTACTATAATTTCAGTCTCATGAGAAGGATAGAAAGGGGGAAAATGGACACTTTTAAATTTTGGATTCAGGTTCCCTTATAACTGATAAGTAGGACTGAATCATTTGTGAACTATGGAAACTTCCTTTGGGACTCAGGCCTAAGATTCTCACCAGATGGAGGCTGGGAAGACCCCAGATTCTGAGTTTGTTTTGTTTCACTTATAGGGACAAGAAGGAAAGACATCTAAGCCCAGGTAAAATGGTACTAAATGAATGTCTTCTTCCTATAGTCTAGGCTAGAGTCAAGAGAAGCATCCCACTGCTAAGCTTCTGTTTAGTAGGAGATGTTACCCACACAGGGACAATGGCCTTGTTTATCTGAACATTCCAACTAGACGGGTGCATAGAGAGAGAAGACATCTAAAGACTTAAGACTGCAAAGCAATTATGGCACAAATCATGAGTTTAAGTCTCTTTACTATAACTCTAAAAATGTCCAAATACAGCCTAAAAGAGAAAGTCTGAACCTCTCCTTCTCAAAGTTGGAATGAAAGGTGAGTGCTTGAATTCCTCCTAAAGGATAGCAGTGACCTTAGGTAAGGAGCCAGTTTTACCCATTTTCTTTATGTGGACAGATTCTCTAATAAGGAGAAGAAGTTTCCGGAGAACATTGAATTTCTGTCTCCCTAACTATTAACTAAAGAAAAAAAAAAAACCCTGCACCTGTAAGGTTAATATATTTAGACGATTACTTTAACTATATGTTAAAAGCTACAAGACTGAGTGGCTTAATAACAAGAGATCATTTATTTTACCTTCCCAGAGTTAATTCAGTAGCATAACCATGTCCTCAAACACCCAAGTGCTTTCTGTTTTCCTGCCCTGCCATCTTTGTTATATGGGTGGCTTTTCTCCTCATGGTCACAGGATGGCTGCCTCAGCTCCAAACACTAATTACATCCTCATAGAGAAGATCCAAATGCAGGAAGGGCCAAGTCCCCATCTATGTCCCTTCTAACAAGTGAGAAAAATGTCTTTAGAGGCATGCTGTCTTAGATCTCAATTGCCAGATTGCTTTACATGTCCATGTTTATAATGATAACAGTAAGGGTAATGGAAATACTATAATCAATATTCATCGCCTGGGGCTGAGAAGTACTCATCTTCCTTGAGCTCAGGGGAAGCTGCCTATCCAATCAAAACTGGAGTTCTGCCAGCAAAAAGTACATGGAGAGAAAGACACGGCTCATGGCCACCTCAGAATCAAGACCCAGAGAGGTGCTGTGGTTCCTTCCCTTGGATTCTGTGAAGTTGGTGCAGAGTTAGATCGAGAACACTGGCCTCCTGTCTCCTCAGCACCATGTCTTTGTCTTTGTCTGTGTCTTTGTCGCTTTCTCTACAAAAGGGTTTGGCATAGAGTTTGCCTAAGTTCTATGGTGAGTAAGCATCATCATCCTAATTAAAAAAAGAAGACCTGATGAAGGGATTACTTCCATGTGGAACAATGGAACAATCACCTAAATAGCCACAGCTCTGTTCACAGATGCTGCTGCCTGGATATAGGAAGAGTGCTGACTTACTGCACTGCTCTGCGGGGGCTATATCCTCTGACCAGCTGGTACACCTCATCTCGTGCCTTTGCTAGCATTTGCTGACTGTGATGTATGTCCCCTGCAAGAAGGAAGAAAAACAAATCTCTCCTGGGGGGTTGTACTGCAGACTAGCAATCTGCCCTTTTGGCCCAGTATTTCTGCAGAGCTGACACACACATAGTTCTTTGCACAGAGATGCTGAAACCAAGTGCCTCGTCATTGCACTGACTCAGAGAAAGAGCTGCAGCCTCTCTGGACTCGAGAGTCAGCAAGCAGGGCAGCTTGATACCCCCTCTGCCTTTTGCCTTCTAGAGGCTTAGGTGCATATTTTTAAATCCTTTGGGACTGCAAAAGAGAGAAGATAAATAGACACCCACTCATTGGTTGGGTCTTGGTAAGCTGATACTATCCCATTGAGCAAACAGAGGAGGAGAATTCACCAGTGAGGAGGGAGATTGCAGTTAAGATGAGGACTGCAGAGTTCTGTCTGAGTCAGCATCACCTTGTCCTGCAGAGCTCTCAGGTGACCCGTGGCCAAGGACACTGCAAGGACAGTATCACGTGGTCGGACACAGAAAATGGATGCTTTGGAAGACAACTGGCATTTGCTATTTAATTACCTCCTCTTGGCTTCTGAAGATGATTTTTTTTTTTTCATAGCAAAAAGCCAGGAAGAGAAGAAAATGTTCTTTCTTCAGAGCTAACCATGTCCGTACATTAACCTTTAACATTGATTAAGATAGATGCTGTTTCAACCACTGATGCTTTTAGAGAAGATTTGAATTTGGGTGCCCAGCTCTTGACAAGCTTGCATTCAGCTTCTGTGATGTCCCTCAGTCACCTTGGGTTGTTAATGACAGGGTGAACATCCAGTCACTTAGAATTAGTGTGACCACAACAAATGGAGCTCAGGTTCTTTTTCCTGTCTCCTGGGTAGTTACTCAGGCACCGCCAGGTCTTGTGGTCATAAATAGCTGTAAAGCAATCCACACAACGCACCACGTGAGCAGGACTGACTGATCATAAATGCGATAGCAATTCAGAGTAGGCACTTCTGCTGAGGTTATCCTGGAGAGCTTACTGGAGCAAATTGATTATTCTATTGAGGAAAATAATGACGTTTAAAACATAATCATATCCATACTTTCTTTTAGGAAGGGAGGTGAAAAATGAATAATTCAGAAAGCTTATTTAGTTTAAAAAATGTATAGGAAGTTTATCTTTTTCTCATTAAAAGCAGCACCAGCCTCCAGCCACTTGACTGAGTTCTTTTGGATGGTGGTTGTGAGGGACCCAGCATTATGTACAGGCAAGGGGTGCCCAATGGTGTTCATTTTGCCAAAAGAAAGCATGTCCTCCGCAAGAAGACTGACAACTGAAATCCTGAGAACTGCAGCTGGCAGGAAACAAAGAGGCTGAGTTAGAATTTTCTTTTTAAGCATCCGATCATCTATCCCACCTCACCCACCTGGTAGATGCTTCTGTGGGCCCTGCCGGAAACAAATCTCAAGATGAGTTTTTACAAGCATTTAGATCGACTGTACTAAGAGTTTCTTTCCTCTTTTTTTTCTTTTTTGTGAGAGCAGAGATCTGATGCCACAATGAGGTAGCCCATAACTAGAGCAGGCTAACCCACAGAGATACAGGGTTTGCAAAAACTGCCTCATTCTCCCAGCAGGGATATCTGCTCTCAGAGAGAAGGTTCATTTTTTACCCCCACATGGGTGGCTTGGGCCACCTGCCCTTCACTGAGGTAGGTAATGGATAGACCCACAGGAAGAGAGTCCCTTCCTGTGAAGTCTGAGTTTATTTGTTATTCATGGGAGTAGCTTGAGTTTTGCATGAAGGAAAAGGAAGGTGACTAGGTGTAAGCTTGCTCATGTATCTTCTTCCTTTTAAGAATTCTCTGGGTGTTGGGAGGCGTTATATACTGATTACTGATGATTTAGCTTATCCCACGCACAGCCTACTCCCCTGCATAAAAGAAACCAAACTGAAGAGGAACAGTGCAGAGTGAAGGAGACAGGCAGAGGTCAATGCAGCCGGTTGCTCTGGAGCCGAAATCCCAGGGAGGTTCCCTCCCCCTCTTGCCTCCAAATCCAATTTGTACTGTTTCCTTTGCTCCCCAACTTCCTGCTCCTCCACTACCTTCCCGGGGGAAGTTTAGGGTTGCAGGCAGTTTTATTCAAGGACAGCACGCTGCTGGGAGTGATTCGCTCAGGGGAGGAAATGAGCAGGATGTATTTTTGTAGGTGCCTAGTGCTGGGAGGGACCTGGTGAGACCATGGATCTCCAGTCCCCTTCAAAGGAAGGTCACCAGTAAATCAGATTATGTGGCTGACCTCTCATGGATTCTTAGAGGATTTCTTTTTTTTCATTCTTAGAGGGATGAAGAACATCTTGGATGACACTTGGCGAGTTGCTATTTCATATTCTGAGGGCAGATATATTATAGATGGATTTGATTGTTCATTAACATTCTGAAGCCAGGGCAAACTTGGTTCTCACAGCACTAGCCTGACCAGCATTCTCCTCTCCAGAGGCTGCAAACTCATCACAGGAAAAATGGGAGAGTGAATCTCCTAAAGACCAGCCTTGGATATAAGCTGACTTCTCTCAGGGGTGTGGGCTGAATGTCTCCCCTTGTCTCTTCATTGCCATTGCCTTGTTTCTTTTGTGTATCTTAACCTCCTCTCCTTGTCTCTCTTTCTGCTTCCACAGATTTCTGTCATCCCCCACAGGGACTGAATTCACTTTGCTTTTTGGAGAATGTGCCTTATTTTCCACTGGAAGTAGAGAAGAATATTCATCTTTACTTCCTGTACTGGAATGACTTCTAAAATGATTTGGCTCTGAGAGAGTCAACTGCAGCCCTTCATAAACTAAACCTTAGAGAATTTGGCTTAAGAAAAAAATAATCCACAAGAACCACCAGATCAAAACCTTCTCTAATGAAAATAGCAATACCCCCAATACTATCCAAGGTGCCTTCAGAGGAAAATATGTTTGAACATCAAAGATAGTATTCCTTTGAATTATTTATACCAATTTGGTTACATAAACATTTACAAATGTGTTAATAGCAGTGGCAATGGTTTAGTGATGTAGAATGAAAGAGGAATTATCTATCACTGGCTGGAAGCCTTATTGTAAATTTCTTCGTGTGCATGTGTGTGTGTGTGCACGCACACACTCAGTGGCTCAGTCATGTCCAACTATTTGCAATTCCTTGGACTTTAACCCACCAGGCTCCTCTGTCCATGGGATTTCCCGGGCAAGAATACTGGGGTGAGTTGCCATTTCCTTCTCCAGAGTATCTTCTCGATCGAGGGGTTGAATCCTCATCTCTTACATCTCCTGCCTTGGTAGGCAGATTCTTTACCACTGCAGTACCTGAGAAGCCCAGCTGTACATGAAATGTTCTCTTGATGTTTATCTCTTTGTCGCTGTTACATCTTGAATCCATATTATCTCCTTACTCAGAGCAAGACAGCTTGAGTATCCTCAAGAGCATTAGTACAATATTGCCTGTTGAATAAGCTTAATATTGTATATTGTGTCATACCCTAAGTTTGAGGGTATATTTCTAGGGTATCAGTCTATAAAGCAAAGCGCCTGCTGTTTCGTAAGACAATGTCAAAGGTGGCGTTTCAGAGAGTTTGGTATTTTAGATGTTGCTATCTGTGTCTGCAAAAAACCCAAAACTAAACAACTAAAATAAGGACTAGAAACCCCTCCAGGAGTCTAGGAAAGCTGAAAGAAAGCCTAGACAATCTCAGCACTCAACCTCTTTCTTTAGCTGCCCTGTCACCCTCCACTCTGGTTGTAGGGAAAACCAGTGCTTCCATGGCATGTGCTTGGACTAAGGTGTCTTGTCTGTGGCTGTACACCCCAACGTTCCTCCCTCCTTTACCCCATCAGGATATCTTGATGTGCATTCCACTTGATCCAAGCACTCAATTAATTTTCATAGATAGACACCCTCAAGGTATTGGCCAGATGTGTCTAGAGCCAGAGCAGGGCTTTGTCTTTGACAGACCATGGTGGGTGGGGAGTGGGGATGGGTACAGGATGTGGACTCTGATAGATAGGGAAGAAAAAACAAAAGCAGGATGTGGAAAGTTAATGTGCTCTTGCTCATCAGAATCCCTGCCTGCCTCAAAAAACCTGGAGTTTGCACACAAGTGAGAACTTATTTTGAGTTAGATGATGTCAAACTGCAAGAAGTAAGGAGACAGAAGGTGATTTGAAGGGCCTCTGCGTCTAGACAATATGTTAACTTTGCCACTGTGCATCAGATCTTGTGATACTTAACTGGTCAGGTGATGGAAATAGAAGTATAAATAGATTTGAAAGTCAATCATAGTTAGAGAATAGGCTGATGGCAGAATTTCAGAGCATAAGTAAGACATTACTTCATAAGTAAAGGTGATAAGCGACTGACACATTCTGAATCAATATGAAGAAACAAACATTATAGAAGATAGACAGTTGTTAATAAGATTAAGAAACCTAATAAGAAAAATTAATAAGCATGAAATGGCAATTCACAGCAAAAAGAACAAAGGCCCACTAATAAAAAGTAATGAAAGTTGTAGAACAAACAAAATGTGATCATTTTTTTCTGTTAATTTGGCAAAGAATTTTTTAAAAAATATTGACCAGTATTGATGAGGATATGAAAAAAAGATAAGTCCAGTTTGTAGTCAATACATTTGACTACAAAATGTATAGTCAAGACTATACATTTGTACAACTCTCTTGAAGGGTAATTTGGTGGTTTGCTTAAAAATGTATATAATGTTCAATTCATTATTCTTTAACAATACAAGTCAAATTTTAGGAATCAATTTCCATAAAAATAAGTCACACACAAAGATTTAATATAAATATATTAGTTGCAGTTTTGAATAGTAAAATATTAGGAACAAATGCCTATCAGAGTTAAGTTCAGGTCGTTGGGCTATTACTTTGCTATTAAGAGAACCAGAAACTTGTCAATACAAATTAATACCATCATATCTTCCTAAGAAGACCAGAGGGAAATATATTTCTATATATAGGAAAAGAAAAGTGTCAGTGGAAGGCAAAGTTACATGTTAGCTGTGCTCTGAACTTCAGACAAATTGGGCCATGTAGAGAAAATTTTATTTTACTAGGTCAGCTTGAATGATCTTGAGGGGCAAAGTAATATTCTTTGACCTTTTCTCTGGATTGCCTTAGAATTTACCACTTCAATGAGTCAAAAATCCATATTCATTATACCAGATGACATGAGCCTACAAAATAGCAAAAAAGAAAAGAGTAAATGTTTCCTTCTCAATCACTATCATTGGACTTTCTCCCTGACTTTCTTCAAATATCAAGTCTTGTGTAACTTTTTCTGGTGTGGACTATACTTGGTAGAAACAGATTTAGTTACCTTGATAGAAATGTATGATTGGATTTTCTAACATTTCAGAAGAATCTCTGCCTGGAACAATGTGTTTTCAAAGACAGAAGAAAGTGAGAATAGCAATGGCTACAAATGCTGAAATTTATCCCTTCAAAACATCACTGCTTAAAAAATACAGTCATACAAACCCACAGCAAGCATCACCCTCAATGGTGAAAAATTGAAAGCATTTCCCCTGAAATCAGGAACAAGACAAGGGTGCCCACTCTCACCACTACTGTTCAACATAGTGTTGGAAGTTTGGGCCACAGCAATCAGAGCAGAAAAAGAAGTAAAAGGAATCCAGATAGGAAAAGAAGAAGTGAAACTCTCACTGTTTGCAGATGACATGATCCTCTATATAGAAAACCCTAAAGACTCTACCAGAAAATTACTAGAGCTAATCAATGAATATAGTAAAGTTGCAGGATATAAAATTAACACACAGAAATCCCTTGCATTCCTATATACTAACAATGAAAAACAGAAAGAGAAATTAAGGAAACAATACCATTCACCATTGCAACAAAAAGAATAAAATACTTAGGAGTATATCTACCTAAAGAAACAAAAGACCTATGTATAGAAAACTATAAAACACTGATGAAAGAAATCATCAGAGGACACAAACAGATGGAGAAACATACCGTGTTCATGGATTGGAAGAATCAATATTGTGAAATGACTATGCTACCCAAAGCAATCTATAGATTCAATGCAATCCCTATCAAGCTACCAACGATATTTTTCACAGAACTAGAACAAATAATTTCACAATTTGTATGGAAATGCAAAAAACCTCGAATAGCCAAAATAATCTTGAGAAAGAAGAATGGAACTGGAGGAATCAACCTGCGTGACTTCAGACTCTACTACAAAGCCACAGTCATCAAGACAGTATGGTACTGGCACAAAGACAGGAATATAGATCAATGGAACAGAATAGAAAGCCCAGAGATAAATCCACGAATCTATGGACACCTTATCTTTGACAAAGGAGGTAAAGATATACAATGGAAAAAAGACAACCTCTTTAACAAGTGGTGCTGGGATAACTGGTCAACCACTTGTAAAAGAATGGAACTAGAACACTCTCTAACACCATACACAAAAATAAACTCAAAATGGATGAAAGATCTAAATGTAAGACCAGAAACTATAAAACTCCTAGAGGAGAACATAGGCAAAACACTCTCCGACATAAATCACAGCAAGATCCTCTATGACCCACCTCCCAGAATATGGAAATAAAAGCGAAACTAAACAAATGGGATCTAATGAAACTTAAAAGCTTTTGCCAACAAAGGAAACTATAAGTAAGGTGAAAGCAGCCCTAGATTGGAGAGAATAATAGCAAATGAAGCAACAGACAAAGGATTAATCTCAAAAATATACAAGCAACTCCTGCAGCTCAATTCCAGAAAAATAAGTGACCCAATCAAAAAATGGGCCAAATAACTAAACAGACATTTCTCCAAAGAAGACATACAGATGGCTAACAAACACATGAAAAGATGCTCAACATCACTCATTATCAGAGAAATGCAAATCAAAACCACAATGAGGTACCATTACACACCAGTCAGGATGGCTGCTATCCAAGTCTACAAGCAATAAATGCTGGAGAGGGTGTGGAGAAAAGGGAACCCTCTTACACTGTTGGTGGGAATGCAAACTAGTACAGCCGCTATGGAAAACAGTGTGGAGATTTCTTTAAAAACTGGAAATAGAACTGCCATATGACCCAGCAATCCCACTTCTGGGCATACACACTGAGGAACCAGATCTGAAAGAGACACGTTCACCCCAATGTTCATCACAGCACTGTTTATAATAGCCAGGACATGGAAGCAACCTAAATGCCCATCAGCAGATGAATGGATAAGGACTGTGTACATAATACACCAGGAATATTACTCAGCTGTTAAAAAGAATTCATTTGAATCAGTTTAATGAGATGGATGAAACTTGGAGCCCATTTTACAGAGTGAACGTAAGCCAGAACAGATAAGAATTACAGCATCTAACACATAATATGGGAATTTAGAAAAGATGGTAAGATAACCTATAATTGCAAACAGAAAAAGAGACACAAGTACAGAACAACGATTTTGAACTCTTGGGGAGAAGGTGAGGTGGGATGTTCAAAAGAACAGCATGTATATTATCTGTGGTGAAACAGATCATCCAGCCAGGTGGGATTGCATGAGACAATGCTTGGGCCTGGTGCACTGGGAAGACCCAGAGGAATCGGGTGGAGAGGGAGGTGGGAGGGGGGATCGGGATGGGGAATACGTGTAAATCTATGGCTGATTCATATCAATGTATGACAAAACCCACTGAAAAAAAAATAAATAAAATTACTCTGAAAAGCAAAAAAATAAAAAAAAAATAAAGATATTACACCCAGATGGTAAAAAAAATAAAATAAAATAAAAGTAATCATCCTCCAAAAAAAAAAAAAAATGCAGTCATAATGCATACTCTTGAACTTGAGCAATATACCCTCCTCTAGGAGACATTAACTATTTCCCCTGTTTTCTGAATCTTTCTTGAGAAGAATAAGGGTGAGGGAAGAAGAGGAACATTGATATGACAATGGAGGCCAAAAATGTCCATAAATTATGTGTGTCCTGGTGTATATAATTTGTATAATGTCACAAGGTCAAGACATTAAAAACCATGGACACGAAAAGTAACATCACAAAAAATGTAGAGTTTAGTGAAAAAAAGCTAACTATGATATGTACAGTCTGAATTTAATAGTGCAAATATTATACATATTTATAGAAAAAAGTATATGATGATGATAGATAACTCAACGTATTAAGAATGCACATGAGTCACATTTCTCTCTTTCAATGCAAAAAAAAAATCAAACTTTAGTGATTATGGGACATTTTTTAATTCATAAAAATCAACTAATACTTACAGCATGATGAAACAACTGTATCAGTCTTTTTTTTCCTGCCATAAACTTCTGGAAAACAGAGCATATATATGGAACAACTGTCTGTAGGCATTGGAAAGCAGGTTGCATAGGACTGAGACTTTTGAGAGAAGAGTTAAAACCAAGATAAGAAAGATAATCTTCCTGGATTTCTGCTTGGAAGAACCTTCGGTATGGTGGGGAAGGAGAACTCAAGCAGAGGAATATGATATTCCAGAGTCAAGAGCATAGAGATTAGAATATTAGGGTTTGGGTAACTTGAGGCAGCTGAAATTTATGGGCAAGAACATTGGAGAGGTGGGAAGTGTGCAAAGGAGTATCTCCAGAAATCTGTACAAAAATCGCTTGGAGACTTTGACCGAACACTAAGGTCTGTATGGAGAAGACTCTTGAGAGTCATCTTGGACAGCCAGGAGATCCAACCAGTCCATCCTAAAGGAAATCAGTCCTGAATATTCATTGGAATGACTAATGCTGAAGGTGAAGTTCCAATACTTTGGCCACCTGATGCGAAGAGCTGACTCACGGGAAAAGACCCTGATGCTGGGAAAGATTGAGGGCAGGAGGAGAAAGGGGTGATAGAGGATGAGATGGTTGGATGACATTATCGACTGAATGGACCCGAGTTTGAGCAAACTCCAAGAGATAGTGAAGGACAGGGAAGCCTGGCATGCTGCAGTTCATGGGGTCTCAAAGTCAGGCATGGCTGAGAGACAGAACAACAACAAAGGTCTGTCTGTGGAAGCTGAGATTCCAGGAGCTCAACAGAATGGTAGGGAATGTTGAAGTTTTCATGAACCATGGTGGAGATACCTCATGGAATGCTCAAGACATTCTGCACATGTCTTGGAGGAATCATGCCTTAGTAGTAGAGCTCAGCTCACTTTGAGGTATAGGTTATTCTGGATGCACCCCAACAAATCTTGAAAACCTGTCTCAAGAGACTCAAGGAGGTCCATGTATGTCTTTATTACTGGCCAAAATAAAAGTCAACATCTTTAAGTGGGGACAATGAAATCCAGATGCTCAATAAAGCAATATTTATAAATTCTAACTTCCCAGGTGGCTCAGTGGTAAAGAATCTGCTTGCACTGCCAGAGATGTGGATTTGATCCCTGGTTTGGGAAGATCCCCTGGAAAAGGAAATGGCAACCCATTCCAGTATTCTTGCTTGGGAAATTCCATGGAGAGAGGAGGCTGGAAGGCTGCAATCCATGCAGCTGCAAAAGAGTCAACTAAACAATAATAGCTATGAATGATGTGAATATTGGGAAGAATGAAGGGGAGGTAATGAGGGAGAAGTGATGAGAGGTAATGATGAGAAGATATATGGGAACTCTGTGTTTTCTTGTCATATTTGTAAAAAACTAAAACTGTTCCTTAAAGTCTATTAATTAAAATGTTGCTTAGAGGAATGTTAAGAAGGTATGATAAAAGAAAAAACTTCACAAAACATCTCAGAGGTCGTAAAAACCTAAACTTCCATCTTAAGAACCCAGGAAGAAAGAGCAAAGTAAACTCAAATAAGTGGAGGGAAGGGAATAAAAAGATAAGAGTAGAAATTAGTAAAACGGAAAATGAATAAAATAAAGAAGATAAATGAAAGCAAAACTGTTTCTTTGAACACATCATTTTGATTTATAAACCTCAAGCTAGATTAATCAAGAAAGGAAGGAGAAAAATACATATTACTATTATCAGGAATAATTGAGAGAACACCATCAGATATGCAATAGAATGGAAATGATAGTAAGGGGATATTATGAATTACTTCAAACCAACAAATCTGAAATTTAGAAAATTTAAATTGGAAAAATTCTTTGAAAGAGACAAATTACCAACACTAATACTTTTAAGATGCTTACTCCTTGAAAGAAAAGTTATGACCAACCTAGACAACATATTAAAGCAGAGACATTACTTTGCTAACAAAGTTCTGTCTAGTTAAAGCTATGGTTTTTCCAGTAGTCATGTATGGATATGAGAGTTGGACTATAAAGAAAACTGAGCACTGAAGAATTGATGCTTTTGAACTGTGATGTTGAAGACTCTTGAAAGTCCCTTGGACAGCAAGGAGATCTAACCGGTCCATCCTAAAGGAAATCAGTCCTGAATATTCATTGGAAGGACTGATGCTAAAGCTGAAACTCCAATACTTTGGACACCTGATGTGTAGAACTGACTCATTTGAAAAGATTGAAGGCAGTAGCAGAAGGGGATGACAGAGGATGAGATGGTTAGATGGCATCACCAACTCAATGGACATGAATTTGAGTAAACTCCGGGAGCTGGTGATAGACAGGATGTCCTGGCATGCTGCAGTTCATGGAGTCACAAAGAGTTGGACATGACTGAGTGACTGAACTGAACTAATACTTTTAAAATTAGAATAAATGAATTTGCCTAAGCCACTGTAATAAGGTAAGAGAAATAAAGTAATTATTTACAATAGACAGTAAAAGAGCAAGTCAAACAATCTCTGTTTATAGTTGATATGATTTTTTTGAACACTGAAAGATCCAAGATGTCTAAAAAAATTTAGATCTAATATGCAAATTTAGTAAGAGTGCAGAATGCAATATGAGTAGAGATATCAACTGTTTTTCCATATACTAGCAGCAAGCAAATGGAAATTTATTTACAATAGTATAAAATATGCAATAACTAGGAATAAGCTGAACATAAGATAGTCAAGCCTGCTATGCTAAACTACAATACATAATGTTGCTGAGTGAGATTAAACATTGCCGACCTCCATAAACGGGATGATAATATGTTCATGAATTGCAAGGCTCAGTATTGTTAAATGTTCATTCTTTCAGAATCAATCTATGGATTTCAATGCAATTCCAATCAAAATCTCTGCCGGTTTATTTGTGGAAAATCTCAAGGTGATTCTAAAATTTATATTGATATGTAGAAGTCTAAAAGAGCCCATATATTACTAGTGGAAGTGTATAATGGCATGTCTGATTTGAAAAAATCATAAAGAATGCATGTGTGTAAAAGATAAAATTCATGAAGTATCCAATTAATGTTTTAATAAGTTAGATTACATGTCAGAAGAGTGGGAAGATAAGAAAATTAGTATGCATGTGTCTTTAAAGAACATTTTATCAATAGGAAGTTTAGGAGGAGGTAATACTAGCATCCATTCTAAACAACTATTGTCAAGCAAGTCTTATTTCAAGAAATATCATCATCACCATTGCTGTGTGCACAGAGATTCCTCTTCTCCCTTGCTCTCTTTTCTTCTCTCTGGGCTCAGATGCTGTGATTGGTGTTGCCAAAATCCAGCTCTTTCTGTGTCATTGATGACCTTTGTTGGAGGGAGGAGGGAACCTCGAAGAATGTAAATGGTTGGTCATAGCTAACCCCAGGAAACAACAAACAACTTAGAACACTATTTCTCCTTAATTCATCCTACATTATTTATTACTTATTCAAAAGTCACCTGACTGCAAATTTTTACTATATTAAACCTTTTAAACAGCTATTTGCTACCATCTTCTCAACCTTTGTTTTTGTTCTGGGGGAAAAAGGGAATCAACCTACAGTCTTCATTGGCACAAAAACGTGTGTATAAATCTAAGATATTGAACATATAATTTTGAAAGACATTAATCTAGCTAATTCTTCTGCCATCCTGTAGATGCTCTTTCCATGTATTTATTCATTCCTTATTTCTTCTTAATGACACTACAATATGGGCATGCTTCATTTTATTGCTCTTTGCTTTATTGTGCTTCATAAATATTTCATTTTTACAAATTGAAGGTTTGTGGCAACCCTGGATCAAGCAAGTGTAATCAGCGCCATTTTCCAACATCATTTGCTCACTCTATGTCTCTTTGTCACATTTTGATAATTCTTGGAATGCTTCAAACTTTCTACCAGCAAAAAGATTGCAACTTGCTGAAGGCTCAGATGATGGTTAGAAACTTTTAGCAATAAAGTGTTTAAAATTAATGTGTATACCTTTTTTTTTTTTTTAACCATAATGCTATTGTATACTTAATAGACTGCAGTGTAGTACAAAGTCACTTTTATATGCACTGGCAAGCCAAGAAAATTCACGTGACCTGCTTCGTTGCAATATCTGCTTTATTGTGGTGCCCTGGAACTGAAGCAGAAATATCTCCAAGGTCTACCTGTATGCCCAAAATTATGCTAGGTGCTGTGGTAAACTGTGGAGAAATAAAAGCAAATGAAATTAACAACTCTGTCTTCTGTGTAATGCACAGTCACATAAAGATTGTCATTGAAATAGGGCACAGACAACATAGCTGGTGTGAGAAACTCAGTGGAAGTTTTACAGAGGAGAAGATCGTTGAAGTATAATCGAGAGAGCTTCAAACAGAAAAGGAGATGGATTTTTCAATGCAAGGATAAAGCAGATAAAATTTAGATTCTGACCACCTTGTCAACCATTCTTAAGGGCTTATGTGTCCAAACACT
This sequence comes from Cervus canadensis, assembly GCF_019320065.1. Taxonomy (NCBI): domain Eukaryota; kingdom Metazoa; phylum Chordata; class Mammalia; order Artiodactyla; family Cervidae; genus Cervus; species Cervus canadensis. The sequence continues at coordinate 5,693,585 of NC_057415.1, read as the reverse complement.
GAACAGATAGAGGCTTACTGGATTTGAAAAAAAGGAGCACAAGTAATAGCTTTTGTTTTTCCATATGCGAGGTTACATTCTGCAGGACAAATCGTTTAGCACTTGTGGTTCTGTTTCTGCATTTCTCAATCATCAGATCAGATATATTTTTAGCACATAGTGATTGGTTCTCAGCAGGTGGTGAAGATGAAACCTGTACTTATCCTTTTTATTAAGCTAAAACGACAACAATAACCACCTCCTTGCTGTTTAAAACATTATAAACAATTTCCGCCCTCTAAGATAGAAACTTTGAAGAAGAGTGACTCACTGATCTTGGGGGAAATAATTTAATCCTTGAAAGAATCCTTTTACTTAGGCAAATAAAGACTATGTTCCCACCTCTTATTCTTGTGGAAGACCTGAATGCAATGAAACACTCCAGATGTTAACACTTCAGCCTGAAAAACAGTATTCTGTAGAGCAATGTAATACAGATATTTCTTTTTTAATTTGCCCTTATTTTTTTGTAGGTTACACTTACAACCGGGATATTTCCCCCTGAACTTTAGTTTCAGGTGTCCAAACCTGCATATCATTTCCTGTTCTTGGGGAGCTGTGGCTATGTTCATCTTAGTTCCATTATTTTCAGATGATGTAGAGCTGGGATGTAGATTGTGGGAAGGACTTGAAAAGTTTGATGAGAAACTAGGAGGAAAAAACTTCAGGAAAGACAGCAGCCTAAAATTATTGCAGCATAATGTTGTCTGGATTGTGAAATTATGGACCTGGTTTTATTTACAATTCAATAACCATAACCTTGGGCAGGGCCTTCCCAGGTGGCACTAATGGCAAAGAAGCTGCCTGCTAATGCAGGAGAGTCGCAGGTTCAATCCATGGAGAAGGGCATGGCAACCCACTCCAGTATTCCTGCCTGGAGAATGTCATGGACAGAGCAGCCTGGTGGGCTACAGTCCATAGGGTCAGAACAGTCTTTTGGACTCTGTGGGAGAGGGCAAGGGCAGGATGATATGGGAGAATGGCATTGAAACATGTAAATGATCATATGTGAAACGAATCACCAGTCCAGTTTCGATGCATGATACAGGATGCTCTTGGGCTGATGCGCTGGGATTGACCCAGAGGGATGGGATGGGGAGGGAGGTGGGATGGGGGTTCAGGATGGGGAACACATGTACACCCATGGCGGATCCAAGTCAATGTATGGCAAAACCAATACAATGATATAAAGTAAAATAAATAAATAAATTAATTAAAGAAAGAGTGCGACATGACTGAGGCAACATAGCATGCATGCCTGCAACCCTGGGAAATGTAGTAATGTCAGAAAAAGTTCCTGACCAGAGAAACCCAATGAGGGGTGGAAGAACTGTTCAGTACTGGATGCTGGCTTAGGGGCCAGCCGCAACAAAACTGTCTTAAGAAACGTTTAAATGACCCCCGGTGATAAACTTTCTAGTTGTTCCAAAATGTTAGTGAATTTCAATGTTTCATTTTCATTTTCAACAAGAGGAAAGGATTTCCACTTAAAAACTTAAACACTAGTTGAAAAGATAAAGTTGATGAAACACTGAGTCAAGTTGGCTATTGACTTGGACCACTGTGTCTTGGCCATTAAAGTGAAGTTAGGACTCCATAGACTGGTTAAGTTTGTGACAGTTACTCACTGTGTATATTATAAATAATACACAAACAATGGATTATTATTTCATACATAAATATAATGACAAAATGTCATTTTAATGATAGTGATAAGGTAAAATGTAGATAAACTTGGCTAGCAGAGAAATCTAGGGTTCTTGGAGAAGACTCTAGATGCGGTACCTTATTATGTAAAATGTTTACATTTTTATATTTGCCAAAATTATGTCAGTTTTCTGAGGATGAGTCAGTTATTTTACCTTAATCATCTAAAAGACAAAGCATTTTCTGTTGACATTACCTCATTATTCATGAGACAAGTTAACCTCAATTGTAAAACAGTGAAGGGGCAAAAGTACATGGAGCCGTATTGAAATTCATGCTTAATCTACTTACAAATTCAGTGCAAAATTCAGCATAGACACCTACTTAGACTTCAGACTCATTTACTTCATCCAACTTAGGGGTGGTTAGGGAGATAAAAATAAAAAATGATATAACAATGTTAGCAACAGCTGTAAGTTCTGAGTTTTATATATCCAATTGACTTTGTATTAGATACCAGGAAGTATATACATGATACTGGAATCATATAAAAATGTACAGGATTAAAATCCAGAAGTGTGTTAGTCATTCAGTCATGTCTGACTCTTTGCAACCCCATGGACTGTAGCCTGCAAGGCACCTCTGTCCATGGAATTCTCCAGCCAAGAATACTGGAGTGGGTAACCATTCCCTTCTCCAGGGGATCTTCCCAACCCAGTGATTGAATCCAGGTCTCCTGCATTGCAGATGGATTCTTTACAGTCTTAGCTACCAGTAGTAGTTGTTCAGTTGCTAAGTCATGTCTGGCTATTTGTGACCCCATGGAATGCAGCATGCCAAGCTTCCCTGTCCTTCACTATCTCCTGGAGTTTGCTCAGTTTTATGTCCATTGAGTCAGTGATGCTACCTAACCATCTCATCCTCTGCCGCCCTCTTCTCCTTTTGCCTTCAATCTTTACCAGTAGCAGAATCTTTGCCAAAGAGTCGGCTCTTTGCATCAGGTGGCCAAAGTATTGGAACTTCAGCTTCAGCATCAGTTCTTCCAATGAATATTCAAGGTTGATTTCCTTTAGGATTAGCTGGTTTGATCTTGCAGTCCATGGGACTCATAAGAGTCTTCCCCAGCACCACAATTCAAAAGCATCAAATACTGAGATCATATAAAAATGAACAGGATTAAGATCCAGAAGAAAGAAATCCAGTTCCAGTTTGCTATGTTAATATGCTTTGTTATCAAACTTTCTCCTCCTTTCTCTTGCCCTTTTCTTCTTCTTTTCCTCCTCCTTCTTCAACATCATCCTTATCCATTAGTGAATGACATGATTTGTAGCAGCCTAGGTCTAATGAATTAACATAACAGTTACTTTATGGCTATAAAGTAGAGCTGAATTCTGTTTATATACTCAGAAAGAGGGAACAAATGGAACATTTAGCACTTATTAGGTGCTAGATTTTACAGTTTGTAAGAAACATGTTTTCCCATTTTACATGGAAGTTCTTTAGAGAGGTTAAATTGCTCAATGACACATCGCTGGTAAGTGTCAGTGAATCAGAGACCAAAAATAATTCTGCCTAATTCTAAAACCTGTGCGTTGCCCATGATACAACCCAACTTTTCATCTGATCTCATGGCTGGATAAACCTGCAAATGCTCTCCTACAGTCTATTAACAGTGGTAAATAACTTTAATCAGAATGAAACTATGTGAAAGAAAGCTAGTACTTATTGACAGGAGATATGCTTGGAGCCACTTTGAAATGCAAGGGTTATGAACAATGTGTTTACATGAATTGTTAGAATTAGAGTGAGATGAGGGCTACATCTAACACTGACTATAGAGAATGGCTCTGAGTGAATGTTCAATACCACAGATTATGACTCAGTGGATCTGGTGAGTTTTCAAGTGAAAGTCGCTCAGTTGTGTCCGACTCTTTGAGACCCCATACAGTTCATGGAATGCTCCAGGCCAGAATACTGGAGTGCGTAGCCTTTCCCTTTTCCAGAGGATCTTCCCAATCAGGGATTGAACCCAGGTCTCCCACACTGCTGGCAGATTCTTTACCAGCTGAGCCACATGGGAAGCCGAAGAATACTGGAGTGGGTAGCCTATCCCTTCTCCAGCGGATCTTCCTGACCCAGGAGTTGAACCGGGTCTCCTGCATTGCAGGCAGATTCTTTACCGACTATAAATTTCCACGACATTTTCACCCACGTTATCATATGTTACTTTTCATAACAATCATGACACCTAGCTAGGGCAAATTTATTCATTTCATTATTTCTATGAAAACATTGAAATCCAGAAAGTTATATGGCATATCAGTTAGCATTTTTTAAAAAAAGTTCTGTATAGGTTATTTTTTATATCATATAATTCTTATCTATAAGATTTGGATATTAAATGGTAATATAGGTACAGCCACTACAGAAAACAGTATGGAAGATTAAAAGTAAAATTGCTATATGATCCAGGCTTCCCTGCTGGCTCAAATGGTAAAGAATCTGCCTTCAATGCAGGAGACCAGGGTCTGATCCCTGGTCAGGAAGATTCCCTGAAGAGGGGAATGGCAACCCACTCCAGTATTCTTGCCTGGAGAGTTCCATGGACAGAGGAGTTTGGCAGGTTACAGTCCATGGGGTCACAAAAAGTCACCCAGATGAGTGACTAACAGTTTCACTTTTCACCATTTGATCCAGGAATTCTACTTCTGGGAATATATCCAAGGGAAGTAAAAACAATAACTTGAAAAGGAACCTGAACCCTTGTGTTTGTAGCAGCATTATATGCAATAGCCAAGACATGGCTACAACCTAAGTGTCCACTGATGGATGAATAGATAACAAAGTTGTGGTATATAAATAATATTCCATTGTTTGTGTATAACATTAACATTGTTAACATTGTATATAGCCATTAAAATGAGGACATCCTACCATTTTCTACATCGTGGATGGACTTTTCACTTATTATATTAAGTGAAATAAATCAGAGAAAAGCATACTATATGATTTCACATATATACAGAATATTAAAAACAAACACCACCACCAAACTCATAGAAAAAGAAATCAGACTTATGGTTACTGTAGGTGGAAGATGGGGGAAGTGGAGATTGGAGGATGGTAGTCTAAAGGTATAAACTTCAAGTTACAAGATCAATTGGCACTAAGGGTGCAGTGTACAACAGAATGACTATGGCTAAGCCTGCTGTATGTATATAGAAAAGACGTTGAAAATAAACCTTATGAGTTCTCATCACAAAGAGAAATTTCTTCCTTCTTTTCTTTTTATTGTATTATGAGAACATAGATGTTAACTGAATCTATTCTGGTAGTCATTTCACAATACATATGAATCAAACCATCATGCTCTACACCTTTCACTTACACAGGATGCATGTTAATTATTTCTCAATAAAACTGGAAAAAAAATAAATGGGAATAGAATTTCTTGCTCTTTGACCATTGCTTTTGCTTCATTTATTTATTTATTTATTTTTTCATTTATTTTTATTAGTTGGAGGCTAATTACTTTACAATATTGTAGTGGTTTTTGCCATACATTGACATGAATCAGCCATGGATTTACATGTGTTCCCCATCCCGATCCCCCCTCCCACCTCCCTCCCCATCCCATCCCTCTGGGTCTTCCCAGTGCACCAGCCCTGAGCACTTGTCTCCTACGTCCAACCTCAGCTGGTGATCTGTTTCACCTTTGATGGTATACTTGTTTCAATGCTATTCCCTCAGAACATCCGACCCTGGCCTTCTCCCACAGAGTCCAAAAGTCTGTTCTGTATATCTGTGTCTCTTTTTCTGTCTTGCACATAGGGTTATCGTTACCATCTTTTAAAATTCCATATATATGCCTTAGTATACTGTATTGGTCTTTATCTTTCTGGCTCTGTAAATGGGCTCCAGTTTCACCCATCTCATTAGAACTGATTCAAATGAATTCTTTTTAATGGCTGAGTAATATTCCATTGTGCATATGTACCACAGCTTTCTTATCCATTTGTCTGCTGATGGGCATCTAGGTTGCTTCCATGTCCTGGCTATTATAAACAGTGCTGCGATGAACATTGGGGTGCACGTGTCTCTTTCAGATCTGGTTTCCTCGGTGTGTATGCCCAGGAGTGGATTGCTAGGTCATATGGCAGTTCTATTTTCAGTTTTTTTAAGGGAATCTCCACACTGTTCTCCATAGCGGCTGTACTAGTTTGCATTCCCACCAACAGTGTAAGAGGGTTCCCTTTTCTCCACACCCTCTCCAGCATTTATTGCTTGTAGACTTTTGGATAGCAGCCATCCTGACTGGCGTGTAATGGTACCTCATTGTGGTTCTGATTTGCATTTCTCTAATAATGAGTGATGTTGAGCATCTTTTCATGTGTTTGCTAGCCATCTGTATGTCTTCTTTGGAGAAATGTCTGTTTAGTTCTTTGGCCCATTTTTTGATTGGGTCATTTATTTTTCTGGAATTGAGCTGCAGGAGTTGCTTGTATATTTTTGAGATTAATCCTTTGTCTGTTTCTTCATTTGCTATTATTTTCTCCCAATCTGAGGGCTGTCTTTTCACCTTGCTTATAGTTTCCTTTGTTGTGCAAAAGCTTTTAAGTTTCATTAGGTCCCATTTGTTTAGTTTTGCTTTTATTTCCATTACTGTGGGAGGTGGGTCATAGAGGATCCTGCTGTGATTTACGTCAGAGAGTGTTTTGCCTATGTTCTCCTCTAGGAGTTTTATAGTTTCTGGTCTTACATTTAGATCTTTCATCCATTTTGAGTTTATTTTTGTGTATGGTGTTAGAAAGGGTTCTAGTTTCATTCTTTTTTTTTTTTTTTTGGGGGGGGCGGGCCGCAGGCCTGGCCCTGCCCCCAGGTGCGGTGGCGCCCGCGCAAGGCTGCTAGTTTCATTCTTTTACAAGCAGTTGACCAGTTTTCCCAGCACCACTTGTTAAAGAGGTTGTCTTTTTTCCACTGTATATCCTTGCCTCCTTTGTCAAAGATAAGGTGTCCATAGGTGTGTGGATTTATCTCTGGGCTTTCTATTCTGTTCCATTGATCTATATTTCTGTCTTTGTGCCAGTACCATACTGTCTTGATGACTGTGGCTTTGTAGTAGAGCCTGAAGTCAAGCAGGTTGATTCCTCCAGTTGCATTCTTCTTTCTCAAGATTACTTTGGCTATTCAAGGTTTTTTGTATTTCCATACAAATTGTGAAATTATTTGTTCTAGTTCTGTGAAAAATACCGTTGGTAGCTTGATAGGGATTGCATTGAATCTATAGATTGCTTTGGGTAGCATAGTCATTTTCACAATATTGATTCTTCCAATCCATGAACACGGTATGTTTCTCCATCTGTTTGTGTCCTCTTTGATTTCTTTCATCAGTGTTTTATAGTTTTCTATATATAGGTCTTTGTTTCTTTAGGTAGATATACTCCTAAGTATTTTATTCTTTTTGTTGCAATGGTGAATGGTATTGTTTCCTTAATTTCTCTTTCTGTTTTCTCATTGTTAGTGTATAGGAATGCAAGGGATTTCTGTGTGTTAATTTTATATCCTGCAACATTATTGTATTCATTGATTAACTCTAGTAATTTTCTAGTAGAGTCTTTAGGGTTTTCTATGTAGAGGATCATGTTTGATCACTGTTTTTGAAAGAGAAATATGAGAAATTGATTAAGATATGCATTGAGCTGAGTAAACCTTTTTGTTTAATACAGAATTTCTTAGTTATTTTTTAAATCCCCAACTCCCGAAAGAATCTGACGGACTGACCCTTGGTATATCTTTTAAATAGTAATATCAGATCATAATTTTGGTCTGAAAGCAAATATATAAATCTATTACTTATGAAAATAAATAAATACCTAATTGGAGTACTACAGAAAGGAGGTACTAACATGTTGAAGCTTAATTTGATAGGGGTTTTACATATATTACTTTCATATTACTTTATTTTACCTTCACATTCAGAAATTCACAATTAGGTCTGTAATTTCCATTTTTTAAATGTAGAAGGGGAGCTCTGAGGGATTAAATAATTACCCAAGGTCATGTAGCTTCATTTTTCAGGATAGAAACCAGACTGAAGTCTTCTGTCATCAAAACTCATCATCTTTTCAGATCAGCTTGGAATGTTACTGTTCTATTCTTCCCTCTCTCCTACTTGGTTTATACTGACCTCTCAATGGCTCTTAAACTGCTATGGGTTTTCCCATCTTACTATGGACATATTTTGTTGCCCTGAAATATGCATCTTCCTTGCTGCCAGTCTTTGAAGTCCAGCTGAAATTTTATTGCTTTGAGAAAAGTCTTGAGAAAACTGAAAGTGATCTTTGCATTCTCTGTACTGTAGTAGAACTTGTTTGTATTATTTGAATGTCATCTGTTGCTAATTATTTTTTCATGTCATTAAAATTTCTCCAGCTCATTCGAGGTTTTGGAGGGTAGGGACCACTCATATTAAATCTTATCTCAATGATGAACACAGTGGCATGGAGTAGATGTTCAATAAACATTGCTTGAATTTTAGTAGAGAGTGCTTAGTGAACAACTAACTTGGCTCAGATTTAGAGAGAGCCAGACTACTAATAAGCAGTGTTAAGCCATTTTGAATATCTACAGCAACATCAATGGAGCAAAAAGATTGTCAAATGGAAAATTTTCTAGTCTTGTTCGTGGCATAATATAGATGATTTGTACTAGGCCACTAATTTTTTTCTATATGTAGATATTAATAAAGCCCTTCCAATTTTCACCTTAAAACAAAATAAGGTAAGTTTTTTCTATCTTTTTAACATTTTTTTTTTTTGCTTATCACATTTTAATCTCCCCGCCCCCCCATTGAGTACTAAAGTAAGTGCCAGTAAAGTGTCACTAGAGTAAGTGCCGCCTTCAGTCAAAACAATCACATGTGGACTCAGTCTGAACTGACAAGATTTCATGAGGTCTTTGCGAATCTTCCTGGTGCTGATTTAAGGCATGAGTATTTTAGGTTTTATTGTACAGGAAACAGAAAACTTGTCCTATAAACATAAAGCTTTTGAGAACTGAATTTTCTTCAAGCAACATAAGTTAACTCCCTGCCCTCACATTATGACTGCCTCCCATAATATGATATAACTTATGTGCTTAATACACATTTTCTAAGTTAAATGTAGAAATATGAGATTTTTTAAAATGGCCAATTGAATGTCACATCCACAGAAGTATTGTAGTACTCTTGAAAATCTTTTCCTCTTATCCTGTCTCTTTGGAGGCAGATCTTAACGTTGATGCTTAAGGCTAGAGGATAACTCACTTTCAAGAGGCCAGTCTAGGCATGTGCCATGAAGACAGTGGTTCAATTACCAAAGTAGAAAATGCCTGATTAGCCTCATTTGGTCTTTGGGGTCCTCAATCATCTTAGATGACTTATGCCATACTGCAGTTGGAACCTCAGAATTTCCAATGGTTTAAAGCACTGGTGATGTTTAATTAAAATTTCCCATATTTATAAAATTGCATAATGTAAAAATTAAGTTTCTTACAATAATGCAGTGGTACCAAGTCAAGAGTTGAGCTAATAAAGCTAACTTAAGTTCTCTTATAACCTTGAGTCTGCTTCCTTTTGGAAAGAATCTAAAAGTTACAAGTTTCTTGAACAAATTAATACAAAGAGAAATTTAGAATTATCTCTAATTCACCTTTGCTCCTCAGAAAAGTTTATTGTGTAACACTTGTATCATATTTTTAATTTTGGAAAGCATTTTTATCTATTACCTCATTCAATACATCATCATTGCAAATCTTAGATCTTATTTATTAAAGTGGAGATGAAACAAGAACATTGTCTTTAGATTCATAAGACCAAATTTTAAGCAATATGTCAACTAAAAATGACTTAATATATTGCTGTGGTGAAATTCTATGTGGATCTGTAGCTCTCATAAATCAGAAGTTCGTACAGAAAATAGTCTAACACAGAGTTAGTTTAACCTAAACACATTTATAGACTCAAGAGCGACCTTATTTAATCATTTAATTTATTAATAAGGGTAAAGTAAATTTCTGTAAGATATACTCTAAGATTTCAGTGGCTTAGCACATAGCAATATAATGAAAATTTTGACACTTTCTTTGTGCTAATCTTTCAAAGATCCAGTTTCTTTCCATCTTGTAGCTCTATTATCCTCAAGACCTCAGAGAGAGGGCCTCTGAAAAGGAAGGAGAGGGTAAAGAAGGTCCATCTACTTATTAAACACATTAGCCTAGAGGTGATATATGTCATTTTTACTTATAACACATCATCAGGAACTAATAACGTGGGGATATTCTGTGTGTCCCAGAAGAGAAATCAGGCTTGGTAAACATCTAGACCAACTATGCTATCTTTTATTTTTGAGTTACTTAAAAATATCTTCTATTCCCCATGTACCTTCCTTTATATACTTAAAATCAACTAGAATTGATTTTAAACAATTTAACCAGAAATTATTTAGTTGACAGTGAGAATAATGGACACAGAGGAAGATCTGAAGACAAACATGTTGGTTCTAGGGGCATTCTTATGCATTGAAATAGAATGGTTTTGACTTAGCAAGGCAGGCAGATGACACACATTTATATTTTCTCTTTTCTCAAAAGTTTTTAAAGGAAACAAAGGTAAAGAAAACAAACAAAAGCAAAACAAAGTATCACCCTTAATGAAACATTGGGGGTGGACCATTAGTAGAATAGAGATTGTAGCAACTTTGTGGAAGATGGAAAGAAGGTAAGAAGACAGACGGCTGTTTAAGCAGAGTGAAGGAAATTGGGTTCTAAAATGTATGTGGCTGGTGGGGTCAACTGAGGCAGGAGCAGCAGTCCCTTATAGAGCTATAGAACATTGGTTCTCAAAGTAAGATTCTCAGATTGTCAGTGTCATTGTCACCTGATCGCTAGTTACAAATGCTAACTCTCAGGCCTTACCCAGATCATCTGAATCAGAAACTGAGGATGCTAGTCTGAATTGTGAAATTATTTAATGATACAAATGAACTTATTTACAAAACAGAAACATACTCACAGACTTAGAGAAGGAACTGACAGTTACTGGTGGGAAAGAAGAAAGGAAGGACTAGTTAGGGAGTTTGGGTTGGACTTGTACATTCTGGTATATTTAGAATGGATAACCAACAAGGTCCTACTGCATAGCACAGAGTACTCTGCTCAGGGTTTTGTGGGAGCCTAGATGGGAGGGGAGCTTGGGGGAGAAGACATATGTGTATGTATGACTGTGTCCCTTTTCTGTCCTCCTGAAACTATCACAACACTGTTAATCAGCTATACTCCAATACAAAAATTAAAAAAGCTATAAAATAAAGACGTTTGCATTCTGGCACCCCCAGCCATCTCCCTGGCCACTTCTGAGTTGAAGCCTGATGATGGCGTCTCTGTTCACATAAAGAAATCATCCAATCAGCATGAGGCAATTTTGCAACATTTCAGAGGAAAGAAAAAAAATCAATAAGAAAAGATAACCCTAACAAAATTTAAGATATAGAAGATTTCACTTCAGGTATAGAAGTAATCTTTAAAATACCTCAGTACCCTCAGAACAACTTAAGAAAACATTATCTCTGTAATTAGATCAGAAGAGGCTTGAAAAATAAGTAAGTTATAGAATAAAATATATATATATATATATTTGAAAATCAAAACAGTAAAAATGTTAATATATAAAAATTCCAATCATGCAACTGAAATATAAGTTTTAGGAAATTTTTTCACTACCTAAAAAAATAGACAAATAGAGAGAAAAACTAAATGAAAAGATGAGAGGATTGAAAATGGAGGTAGTCATTTGACTAACAGGAGATACAGAGAAAGTATGTAGAAGGATAGAGCAAATGTTAGAAGATAAATTCCCACAGATGAAGTACAAGTGCCCTCAGATTGAAAGGGTTTAAATGCCACAAATTATAAAAATGCTACTAGACATATCAGTGACATTTTACAATGTCAGAATAAATGAAAAATTCTAAAATCTTCCAGAGAATAAAGTGTGTTCACTTATAAAGAATGAGATTCAGACTAATATTAATTTCACATCAGCAATACTGGATACTAAAAGGAAGTATATAGTAAATATTAATATAATATGGTAAATATTATCCTAACCACTGGACCTCCAGGGAATTCCCCAAGGAATTTTTGAATACCAAGTAAAATTCTCATCAGGATGAGTAAAGAAGATGTTTACAGAAGCTAAATGAGTTTACTTCCCAGACAAACTTTCCTAGGACCTTACTTGAGGATATACTTTAGCAAAATTAGAAGAGTGAATAAGAATGGACAGACAACATGGACTCCAGGGAAAGGTAGACTGAAGGTAGGTGAGAAAGGCAGGAGTCCCAGAATGGCAGCTTTGCAGCAGTTTAGACAAAAGTAAGGGAACAAAGGATTCAAGAGGGAGGCACCTAGCAAAAAAAAAGGCATTTCATACATTTGATATTATCCCCAAGAAGGTAGAACTACTTAACAATGTAACAGAGCAATCAAAATGAGAAAATAAGAAGGTGCTTAGAAACTCCAAAAAATTCAAAAGCTATACAAAAATCAAAACCAACTACTTGACTCTGAAAAGAACAGTACCTACTAAGGAATAACAAGCAAAACATCTGTCTATTTTTACGATCAAACTATAGCTAATCATAGAAGATAGTTTTGCCCTTGGAAAAGGATGTAAACATTATCCACCTTGACATTTTAAAGGCAAGAGATGTTGCTTATAGTCGCTACAAAAAGAAATATAATGGGGGACATTTATTTAAAGTTACAAAAATAATTAAAAGAAAAGCAAAAAAAGAGGATAAGTATCACATTGGTGGGATGGGGCTTGGATGATATGAGAATTATCTCATGTCAAAGTAGGAAGTCATTATCTCAAATTAATAAATCAAGAAAGAGGGTGGAAATTTAAACACTGAAAGTAATAATCAGAAATACAATTTTAGAAATAGCTTGAAAGGTTAAAAATTCTTACTCCTGTATGAAAAACTAGAAATTGGGAGGTATAGGGCAAAAGATTTTTGTTTTTCATTTATTTATTTTTTCTTTTTTTTTTCATTTATTTTTATTAGTTGGAGGCTAATTACTTTACAGTATTGTAGTGGTTTTTGCCATACATTGACATGAATCAGCCATGGATTTACATGTGTTCCCCATCCCGATACCCCCTCCCACCTCCCTCCCCATCCCATCCCTCTGGGTCTTCCCAGCACACCAGCCCTGAGTACTTGTCTCATGCATCCAACCTGGGCTGGTGATCTGTTTCACCCTTGATAGTATACTTGTTTCAATGCTGTTCTCTCAGAACATCCCACCCTCGCCTTCTCCCACAGAGTCCAAAAGTCTGTTCTGTACATCTGTGTCTCTTTTTCTGTCTTGCACATAGGGTTATCATTACCATCTTTTAAAATTCCATATATATGTGTTAGTATACTGTATTGGTCTTTATCTTTCTGGCTTACTTCACTCTGTAAATGGGCTCCAGTTTCATCCATCTCATTAGAACTGATTCAAATGTATTCTTTTTAATGGCTGAGTAATATTCCATGGTGTATATGTACCACAGCTTCCTTATCCATTCGTCTGCTGATGGACATCTAGGTTGCTTCCATGTCCTGGCTATTATAAACAGTGCTGCGATGAACATTGGGGTGCACGTGTCTCTTTCAGATAATTTAAACATCTCCACTTACTGCCTTTTTCAAGTCATATGAATGAATAAATCCATTTAATCAAAATTTATAAAAAACAAAGCATTTTTTTTTCTTAATTAGTGTAGAGGACACAGTTGGTTGCCTACTCATTTTTTGTTCCCCTTCTTCTTTATTGACAGATCTCCAGGATTCTTTGCACAGCTGCTTCCTTCATGCAACTGACTGTAAGGAAGGTGACTTTATCACCAACTATGAGGTTCAAATGGCAACCCACTCCAGTACTCTTGCCTGGAAAATTCCATGGATGGAGGAGCCTGGTACACAGTCCATGGGGTCATAAAGAGTCAGACACAACTGAATGACTTCACATTTTTTTTTTTTTAAATGCGGTTCATTTGCATTTACCTAAGTTATCACAGTATTGATAATTCCATTTTCTAATAGATAGATAGGGTTAGTTACTTGTATGATCCAGTTCTGACCAAAGAGAAAAGAGGTGTGTCTGCTAGCAGCTTTTGAAAAAGGACTCCTTGTTTTAAAAAAAAGGTACCCCCAAAAACGGTGTTGCTGGTCACAGGTATGACTTCTGGAACTCTGCAGGCCAACTGATAGCCCCAAGGGCAGCTAGTCTGGGGACAGAGAAGAGATGCTGAGGATATTCAACAGAATGATGGCAAAAAACTCGGGTCCGTGGCGAGGCTGATAAAGCTCTCAACTCAGCAACTCTCTGAAGTTGGGTAGCCATGCATTCCAAGGACTTATTGTGTGTAACACCTTCCCTTGAAACACCATTTGTCTTAGAAGTCCAGCTGAAATTTTATCTCTTTGAGAAAAGTCTTGAAAAAAATGGAAAGTAACCTTTTGAGTTTGATATGCTGTTCTTTGAGGTTGAGGGCATAAACCCTAAGACCATTCTTTCTCAGGATGTTTTCAAACAGAAGTAGGTTGGGATTGGGCTCTGAGGGCTCTCCCAACAGTGTGATTGCTTCCCCCCCCCCCATTATTGGCATAAAAAAATTGATTATTCATTGCTTTTATTGAAAAGCATAAAGAGCTAAAAAACTAAAAGACCAATCCAGTTCATCATAGATTTCAAAATATAGAAGTAAATAAAAGAAAGCACCTATGATTCTGAGCTAATACTGAAATTTAAATATTATTTGTACTCAAATTAATTCTTTCAAATCAACTTGGAAAATCACATAACCATATTTAATTCCTCTGAGAAGAATTGTTCATTGTTCAGTTCCAACTGTCTGCTAAATTAAGCTGCAGTGATTATAATGGTTATAACAAAGCTGATATGAAAGAAGGTAATAACTTTAGGTATAAAACAAAGCTTTGGGAGAATTTTGCAAACTTAAAATGAGGAGAACAGATTTTCAATGTACTAGAACTTTAGGAGTCGTGAAGACCAAAGTGTAACATCATATATCTTTAAATTTTTATTTTATTTTAGGAAACATGACCACCAAATTCTATCAAGCTATCAGTTTTCCAGATTCTTTCTTTTACCGTGACTCATTAGACTATTTCCTTTTCTTTTCTTTTTAACTGGTGGTAATGAAGATTTTGTTTCTTAATTCTTAAAGAAACAAAAATTTTAATTTCTTTAAACTTCAACAAAAAAAACATTTCTCCCACTGTCCCACTCCCTTCCTCTTGCGATGACCAATATATTCTCTGTACCCATGAGCTTGCTGCTTTGTTGTTGTTCCTTTTTTTCTCTCTAAATTCCACATGTAGGAGATATCATACAATATTTGTTGTTCCCCATCTGACTTATTTTGCTTAACATAATACCCTTGAGATCCACTTATGTTGCTTCAGATGGCAAGATTTCATTCTTTTTATAGCTGAATATTATATAACCATATACATACATACATACATATATATCAATATCACAATTTCTTCATTTATCCATTAATGGACATGATCTTTGCAGATTTGATTTGCATTTCTCTGATGATTAATGATATACAGCATTTTTTTAAATGTACCTATTGGTCATCTGTATGTCTTCTCTAGAAAAATGTTTATTCAGATCTTTGGCTTATTTTTAAATGCTTTTTTTCTTTGTTACTGAGTTTATGAGTTCTACATGTTTTCGGTATTAACACTTTACCTGATATATGATTTTCAAACACTTTCTCTTTTGGTAGATTGCCTTTTCATTTTGTTGATGGCTTCCTTTGTTGTGCAGAAGCTTTTAGTTTGATGTAGTCCCACCTGTTTATCTTTGCTTTTGTTGTTTTTGCCATTGGTGTCAGATTTTTAAAAAAATCATCATCAAGACCCATGTTAAGAAACTTCCTGCCCATGTTTTCTTCCAGTAATTTTATAGTTTCAGGTCTTATTTTTAGATCCTAAATTCATTTTGTGTTAATTTTTGTGTATGATATAATATGGTAGTTCAGTTTCATTCTTTTGCATGTGGCTATCCATTTTTCCCAGCACCATTTTTGAAGAGACTGTCCTTTCTCTATTTGGCTCTTTGGCCATAAACTGAATAATTGCCCATGTATGCATGGATTTAATTCTGAACTCTTTGTTCTGTTTTATTGATCTATGTACCTTTTATGGCAATATCATATTGTTTTAATTATAATAGCTTTGTAATACTGCTTAAAATCAGGGAGCATGATATCTCCAGCTTTGTTCTTTTTCAGGATTGCTTGGATATTTGGTGTCTTTTAAGTTTCATACAAATTTTAGAATTATTTGTTTCCAAACCTATGAAGAATGCCATTGGCATTTTGACAGAAAATTGCATTGAGTCTATAGATTACCCTGGGCATATAGACATTTAACAATTTTAATTTTCCCAATTCATGAGCATAGAATATCTTTCCATTTATTTGTGCCTTCTTCAGTTTCTTTCATTAATGTTTTATAATTTTCAATATTAATGTCTTTCACATCCTTAAATTCATCCCTAGATATTTTTTCCTTAAGATACAGTTTTAAATGAGATACTTTTCTTAATTTCTCTTTCTGATAATTTATTATTTGTATCTAGAAACTCAATAGATTTTTGTGTATTGATTTTATATCATGCAACTTAATTCATTTATTTGTTCCAGTAGTGCATTTTATGGAGTTTTACACACGTATATATATTATATATATGGGCTTCCCTGGTAGCTCAGATAGTAAAGACCCTGCCTGCAATGCAAGAGACCCAAGTTCAATCCCTGGGTCTGGAAGATCTCTTGGAGAAGGGAATGGCTACCCGCTCTGGTATTCTTGCCTGAAGAATTCCATGGACAGAGGAGCCTGACAAGCTACAGTGTATACATAATATCATGTCATCTGCAAATAGTGATAGTTTTACTTCTTCCTTTCCAGTTTGGATGCCTTTTATCTCTTTTTCTTGCCTAATTGCTCTGGTTAAGATCCCCAATACTATATTGAATAGAAATAGTGAGTGTGAGCATCCTTGTATTGTTCTTGATCTTAGAGTAAAAAGTCTCAATTTTCACCATTGAGTGTGCTATTAGCTGTGCAATTGCTATATATGGCCTTTCATATGTTGAAGTACATTTCCTTTATACTTATTTTATTGAGAAATTTTATCATACATGGATGTTGAATTTTCCCAAATGCTTTTTTTTATACCTATTAAAATGATTATATGATTTTTATCCTTCATCTTAATGATGTGTATCAAATTGACTGTGATGTTGAAATATCTTTTCATCCCTGGAATAAATCCCATTTGATCATGTTGTGTAATTCTTTTAATGTACTGTTGAATGTGTTTTGCTATTAATTTGTTAAGGATTTTTGCATCTATTTTCATCAGGGATATTGGCTTGTAATCTCTCTCTTTTTTGGTATACTTGTTTGGTTTTGGCATCAGAGTAATGTTGACTTCATAAAACATGTTAGGAAGAATTACTCCCTTTCTGTTTAAAAAGACTGAGGAAATATTGGTATTATCAATAATTCAATTCTTTTGAATGCTTGGTACAAACCAATAGTAAAGCCTGGACTTTCATTTGTTGGAAGGTATTTGACTATAGATTCAGTCTCCTTACTAGTAAAGTATCTGTTCAGATTTTCAACTTCATCATGACTCAGTCTTGGCAAGTTGTATGTTTCTAGGAGTTTTTTCTTTTTAATCAGTTTTTTCCCAGTTTGTTTACATATAGTTGTAGTAATCTCTTATGAATATTTCTGTTTCTGTGGTATCAGTTGTAACATCTCTTCTTTCATTTTTGATTTAATTTATTTGAATTCTCTTTTTTTCTTGGTGAGTCTAACTAAAGTTTGTCAATTTTGTTTACCTTTTCAAAGAATCAACTCAGTTTCATTGATCTTTTAACTTGTCTTTTTAGTCTTCATTTCTGCTCTAATCTTTATTTCCTTCCTTCTACTAACTTTGAGCTTCATTTGTTCTTCTTTTTATGTTTTTTATGTTGTATGTTTTTTATGATGTCTCAAGGCCATGTTCAAAAGAACATTCCTGGGATAAGGAAGTAAAGTGACAAGCTCAAACTCTAACTCCCTCTTGAAACACTGAATTTGAACCCAGGTTGTGAGTGTCAGCCATGAGCCTGCATATTAGCTCATGCTAACTTCATCAACTGATTAATTGCTTCTAAGTTTGTTAGTTCTCATGGTTCTGCCATTGTATTAATATGAACAGGGATACTCACCTTTTCTAATGAAAAACAGTGGTGGTATCAAAGGTATCACCTAAGGGACTTTCAGAAATGATTTCTCTCTATTGACTTTTAATGCCTAGGCTATCATTAGTCTTTTCTTTCCACATAGTTGATAGAAGCCTGAATAATAGCCATCTCTCAGATGACAGCCAGAGGAGATATTTGTAATTTGGCAATAGCTTTGATGGAGATAGTCTAGGATTTATGGTTTTGGAGAGTGGAAACCAACCAAGATAAAATTAAGATATTATAGCTTTGGGAACAAAGACTTTTTTGGTCAGTTTTCTTGGGCAGGTAATTTGTGTTTGGCAGATTGTTCTCAAAGTAATGGCGATGAATAGAAATAACTTTACCCTGAATGGCCTTTCAGGGAGCATATTCCTCTTAATGTCTCAATTTATAGGGCCTGGGATCTACAGAATTTGGTAACAGAGACATAAGCAGAGATGTTCTGCTGAGTATTCAATATTCTTTTTACATATGCATCATTTTTCTTGACATTAAAGTGCATCAACTCCCTGGTCTAATGAGTCTTCATATGCAAGGAGGTGAGAGTATCACTATGTTCCTCAGTGTTTGGATGAGCGAGCTGAAGTACAATAACTCAACATCTCTCTAATTGTCAGAATTACGGCCATGTATAAGATTGAAATCTCCTGAATTCTGGCTTGTACATGGTACGTGAGCTGACTATTTCTTTGTATTTTCCAAACTGGACAAGGTCTCTGAGTTGCCATAGCAATAGAGAACTGAATATCCAAGGTCAGTGCTTCAGAGTTCTTTGGAAGATGGGCTTTAATTCTTTGTCATAATGTGTCAATGAGGAGCCAGGTGAATTTGAATAATCTTAGGTGCATATGCCCATGCTCAGCCAACTCTTGAAACATTTGACAAGAGTAGAAATTTATCTAAGGGGATTCTTATGAGCTTTATGTCATTTTCTTATAGCATATTCATATCTTCATCAACCTTTCATTCTCCAAGTTACAAGTTCAGGAAAACAGGCTTTTATTTCTGCCTGGTGAGAGTCCATGTAGAAAAAATGATAGAGTCATTGCTTCTGCTTTGGACAACTTTTCTGTTTCCATGGAAGGCTGGTCAACTGATTTAAACTAAAACTTCTGCTGTTTCCTTATATTCTGCCACCCAGTTGGCTGTCCTTCGGTTCTCTGGTTGAAACACCATGGTCACTAATATAAATCTTGAGATATTAGTTTGAAAATGTTATGTTTTTAAAGCTTCTGGGGTCTTTGGCATATAATCTCCCCTTATTCTTCACACTGCTAGGAAGTTGGAAAGAAAGAAGGGTGTTTTGATGAACACAGAGAATCCCTGTGATGACTCCAAAGCTCACAGTTTATCATGAAGCTTACTCTACATTAATTTTCTCACCTTTTTAGAATTGATTCATTGTCTTATAGTTTGCACTCTTTAAGAAAATATTATATTAGAGGCTAATGAATAAATTAGGAGTGATAATGATTATTCATATTAGCTATGAATATGTGTCCTTCATATTTGCCATGAAAAGTGTCCCTTCCAAATTCATATGTTGAAATCTAATCCCCCAAGGTAATGATATTAAGAGGTGGTGGTGGGGTGGTCTTTGGGAGGAGGGGGAGGTGTTTAGGAGGTGATTAGGTTATGAGGACAAAGCTCTTATAAATGAAATTAATAACCTTATGAGAGAGATCTGCGAGAGTTCCTTCACCCCTTCTATCATATAAGAATACCACTGGCAAGAAGGTACTCTCTATGAACAAGAAAGCAGATTCTCACCAGACACAGAGTCTGAAGGTGTCTTCATTATGGACTTCCTAGCCTCCAGGACTGTGAGTAATAAATTTCTTTTTTATAAACTACCCAGCCTATGGTATTTTAAAATTGTAGCCTGAATGGACTAAAATAGTATTCTAAAAGATTATATTTTTAAGACTAAGTTATGGGGGAAAAAGATAGATTGAATAATTTTTTTCCAAAATGAAGAAGTGTTTGTTTATAAATCATTTAATATTTGGGAAGAAAAGGGTAAGCTGATAATAAAGAATGGTAATGTGGCTAAAAAATGCAGGCAAATAATGTGATGACTTAAGAAAAATCATGCCCTTTAAAATAAAATTCCTAGAAAGGATAATACAAGTAACTTTCCAAAGTGTTATTTTGGTTAAAAACAACACAAATTTTCAGTACGCATTTCAACCAATAAGTCAAATAAATATGTTTAGTAAATGTCAAACTTTTTCAATGCTGTTCCATGTATTGAAAAGAAAACAGAACAAATGTAAGTTATTGGAGAAGCTTCCACTCAAGTTGAAGAGGCATGATACATTATAGGCAACAGTTAAGCAAAACAGAGAGTAGCTGAGGTCCAGGGCTCCATTGTGCAAAACAATTCTCAAGCATTATTAGTGTTTCATATATGGAAAGATCAAATCAATAAGGATTGCATTTATCATGACAGCTCCATTGGAGGAGATAGGAAAAATCATCTTTATGATTATGGAGCTTTCCAGTTCTTATAGTTATCCTATACTTTGATATATTAAGGTTAATCAAGTCAAGTGAATGGAAAACTAAAGATTTCTATTATGTTCAAATATTTGAAGTGAAATGATCTTGTAAAGTTTTCTATTATTTCCAGAGTATGTTTATTTACTGTTAATTCAAAGGATAGAGGAGAAGGGGAACAGGATGGAGGGAGACCTGGAGAAATGGAGGAAGAAAGAAAAAGACCTTTTAAACATCCTATAGGAACTCTCTGTTTGTTTGCCTTCAATAACGATCAGAGAATTTACTCTAATAGCAAGTCAAAGGATAATTTTCACTCTGCCATTTCTGTACACTCTACTGTGGCCACAGGACTGGAAAAGGTCAGTTTTCATTCCAATCTCTAAGAAAGGCAATGCCAAAGAATGCTCAAACTACTGCACAATTGCACTCATCTCACATGCTAGTAAAGTAATGCTCAAAATTCTCCAAGCCAGGCTTCAGCAATATGTGAACCATGAATGTTCAGATGTTCAAGCTGGTTTTAGAAAAGGCAGAGGAACCAGAGGTCAAATTGCCAACATTCGCTGGATCATAAAAAAGCAAGAGTTCCAGAAAAACATCTATTTCTGCTTTATTGACTATGCCAAAGCCTTTGACTGTGTGGATCACAATAAACTGTGGAAAATTCTGAAAGAGATGGGAATACCAGACCACCTGACTTGCCTCTTGAGAAACCTGTATGCCGGTCAGGAAGCAACAGTTAGAACTGGACATGGAACAACAGACTGGTTCCAAATAGGATAGGTGTACGTCAAGGTTGTATATTGTCACCCTGCTGGTTTAACTTATATGCAGAGTACATCATGAGAAACGCTGGGCTGGATGAAGCACAAACTGGAATCAAGATTGCTGGGAGAAATATCAATAACTTCAGATATGCAGATGACACCACCCTTATTGCAGAAAGTGAAGAAGAACTAAGGGAGAAAGCAATGGCACCCCACTCTAGTACTCTTGCCTGGAAAATCCCATGGACGGAGGAGCCTGGTAGGCTGCAGTCCATGGGATCGCTAAGAGTCAGACGCGACTGAGCGACTTCACTTTCATTTTTCACTTTTATGCATTGGAGAAGGAAATGGCAACCCACTCCATCGTTCTTGCCTGGAGAATTCCAGGGATGGGGGAGCCTGGTGGGCTGCTGTCTAGGGATCACACAGCGTCGGACACGACTGAAACAACTTAGAAACAGCAGCAGCAGAAGAACTAAAGAGCCTCTTGATGAAAGTGAAAGAGGAGAGTGAAAAAGTTGGCTTAAAGATCAACATTAGAAAACTTAAGATCATGGCATTCGGTCCCATCTTTTCATGGCAAATAGATGGGGAAACAGTGGAAACAGTGACTGACTTTATTTTCTTGGGCTCCAAAATCACTCCAGGTGGTGACTGCGGCCACGAAATTAAAAGACACTTACTCCTTGGAAGGAAACTTATGACCAACCTAGACAGCATATTAAAAAGCAGAGACATTACTTTGCCAACAAAGGTCCATCTAGTCAAGGCTGTGGTTTTTCCAGTGGTCATGTATAGATGTGAGAGTTGGACTATAAAGAAAACTGAGCGCTGAAGAATTGATGCTTTTGAACTGTGGTGTTGGAGAAGACTCTTGAGAGTCCCTTGGACTGCTAGGAGATCCAACCAGTCCATCCTAAAGGAGATCAGTCTTGAATATTCATTGGAAAGACTGATGCTGAAGCTGAAGCTCCAGTATTTTGGCCACCCGATGTGAAGAACTGACTCATTGGAAAAGACTCTGATGCTGGGAAAGATTGAAGGCAGGAGGATAAGAGGATGGCAGAGGATGAGATGGTTGGATGGCATCACCAACTCAATGGAGGTGAGTTTGAGTAAACTCTGGGAGTTGGTGATGGACAAGGAGGCCTGGCATGCTGTGGTCCATGGGGTCGCGAAAAGTCAGACATGACTGAGCAACTGAACTGAACTGAACTACTGTGTAAATAACCTGCATTTCCTACACACATTGCAGACAAATTTGGTTAAAGAAGAAGCATCAGCTATTTCACAGAGAGCTGTCCAAGGCATTTTTTTTTTTTTTGTCCAAGGCATTTTTAATGAAACCTTTTCAGAGCATCCCTCCTATCCTTCCTACTGTTGTGTATTTAACCTTCAAAAAGAAAAAATAAATCTTTTAATCAGATGTTCAGGACTGTGTGTGTTTCATAGACACCACATCTTCACTAAATCTACTTTAGCTCTAGAACCTATACTTCATTAAAGTTGTGTTGCTTTCATAGTTTTCACTTTACTAGCAGCAATTAATTTTCTACACATCTGCTATTGGTCTATAGGTCCCCATCTGCCTGAAAGGAAAGATTGTTCCACACATGATTTGAGGTTCTGTCTTAGCCATACATGCTAAAGATTACATGATGCTTTTTCTAAACATGCTATTTAGGTCCTTTGCCACCATTTCTCTTTAGGGAAAATGTCAGATGAGGTGGTACTTTACTCTCAAAGATTGTTGGTGCAGTGGAACATGTCCCAGTGGTACAGACAGCTCAGGTTCAATTTTACAGATCCCAAAGTAATTCATTTAAAGCAGCGACTTACTCATTTATGAAGCATTTGACTTTTAAAACCATCTGGCTCATAGTTTCAGAAATAACGCAGCAGCCTTTCAATTGTCCCCTCATCTCCCATTCTGGGAGGGGCCATTCCATTTCATTTCAGAAATGGCAAAATCTTGATTGACTGCCAAATATCAGCTCTCAGTGCATTTGTGATACTTTCATTTACACACCCTCTCAGAGATAAAGGTTGTATGTGGAAAAGCTTACAGTGTCTTTGCTCTGGATATGGTTTTAAAGCAAATGAAGTTGCTGTAAAATATATAATTGCACAGCTTGGGATACTACAATATTATTTCCTCCAGTTTTCAAAACTGGGCAAAATACAGCATAAATTCTTCAGATAGCTTATTGGCTTTTGGATCAATATTGACTTCTCTCTCTCTCTCTCTTTTTGTTACATATGTGCTTATTTTTCTGTTTAGCCTTTGCTATTTGCTCTGGCTTTGGTTGTGTAGCTTTTGGTGGGATAAAATTATTTCAGTTATCATCTAACTATACAGAGAAAAACCTTGTGCTGCCTTTTGGAATTATACACAAGAAAGTATTAGGGCTATAGTAGAATATATTCTTATTTTTAAAAATGTCCCAGTGTGTATTTAGTGATTTTATAATCCTAGTTTATGTAGAGAGTTTATAATTAGCTACAGTAAAATGTAGTAGACAGGAGACATAACACATCTGCTTAATTTAAGATTTGTTTTTGATGCTGGTTATGTATGCAACATTCCCCTCTGGGATACAAGTTTCCTGGAATTACATTGCTAGTCTTGTTTCTTGCATTTCTTGAATATCTCTGTGCACCTATCAAACTGAACCACTTCTTTTTTCCCCCTAGATATTTGCACACTTTCCTGTTTTGCAACCTTTTCTCTTTTCTTGTGTTTCTCTAGCTTCAGTTAACTCTTCTAAAAGAGTACTTATCACCTCATGTCCCAACTCTGTCCTTACCTTTTCTGTATTCTAAACCACTGCTTCTTTCTGCAGACCAGCCATTGCAAATTTTTTCTTTGACTTCCTATAGCACTTACTTTCCATCATTTCAATTTTTTAAATTAATTAATTATTTTTTAATTTTAATTGGAGGATAATTACAATATTTTGGTAGTTTTTGCCATACATTCACATGATTCAGCCATGGGTGTACATGTGTTTCCCATCTTGAATCCCTCTCCCACCTCCCTCCCCATCCCATCCCTCAGGGTCATCCCAGTGCACCAGCCCTGAGCACCCTGTCTCATGCATCAAACCTGGACTGGCGACCTATTTCACGTATGATAATATACATGTTTCAATGCCATTCTCTCAAATAATCCCACCCTAGCCTTCTCCCACAGAGTCCAAAAAATGTGTTCTTTACATCTGTGTCTCTTTTCTGTCTCACATATAGGGTCATTGTTACCATTTTTCTAAATTCCATATATATGCATTAATATACTGTATTGGTGTTTTACTTTCTGACTTACTTCACTATGTATAATAGGCTCCAGTTTCATCCACCTCATTAGAACTGATTCAAATGCATTCTTTTTAATAGCTGAGTAATATTCCATTGTGTATATGTACCACAGTTTTCTTATTCAGTCATCTGCCAATGGACATCTAGGCTGCTTCCATGTTCTGGCTATTGTAAACAGTGCTGTGATGAACATTGGGGTACATGTGTCTCTTTCAATTCTGGTTTCCTCAGTGTGTATGCCTAGCAGTGGGATTGCTGGGTCATATGGCAGTTCTATTTCCAGTTTTTTAAGGAATCTCCATACTGTTCTCCATAGTGGTTGTACTAGTTTGCATTCACACCAACAGTGTTAGAGGATTCCTTTTTCTCTGCACCCTTGCCAGCATTTATTGTTTGTAGACTTTTTGGTGGCAGCCATTCTGGCCAGTGTGTGATGGTACCTCATTGTGGTTTTGATTTGCATTTCTCTGGTAATGAGTGATGTTGAGCATCTTTTCATGTGTTTGTTAGCCATCTGTATGTCTTCTTTAGAGAAATGTCTGTTCAGTTCTTTGGCCCATTTTTTGATTGGGTTGCTTAATTTTCTGGAAATGAGCTGTAGGTGTTGCTTGTATGTTTTTGAGATTAATCCTTTGTCTGTTTCTTCATTTGCTATTATTTTCTCCCATTCTGAAGGCTGTCTTTTCACCTTGCTTATAGTTTCCTGCATTGTGCAAAAGCTTTTAAGTTTCATTAGGTCCCATTTGTTTATTTTTGCTTTTATTTCAATTACTGTGGGAGGTGGGTCGTAGAGGATCCTTCTATGATTTACTTCAGAGAGTGTTTTGCCTATGTTTTCCTCTATGAGTTTTATAGTTTCTGGTTTTACATT
This sequence comes from Cervus canadensis, assembly GCF_019320065.1. Lineage (NCBI taxonomy): Eukaryota > Metazoa > Chordata > Mammalia > Artiodactyla > Cervidae > Cervus > Cervus canadensis. The sequence continues at coordinate 5,668,072 of NC_057415.1, read as the reverse complement.
TAGATCTTTAATCCATTTTGAGTTTATATTTGTGTATGGTGTTAGAAAGTGTTCTAGTTTAATTCTTTTACAAGTGGTTGACCAGTTTTCCAAGCACCACTTGTTAATGAGATTGTCTTTTCTCCATTGCCTATTCTTGTTTCCTTTGTCAAAGATAAGGTGTCCATAGGTGTGTGGATTTATCTCTGGGCTTTCTATTTTGTTCCATTGATCTATATTTCTGTCTTTGTGCCAGTACCATACTGTCTTGATGACTGTAGCTTTGTAGTATAGCCTGAAGTCAGACAGGTTGATTTCTCTAGTTCCATTCTTTTTTCTCAAGATTGTTTTGTCTATTTGAGCTGTTTTGTATTTCCATACAAATTGTGAAATTATTTGTTTTAGTTCTCTGAAAAATACTTTTGGTAGCTTGATAGGGATTGCATTGAATCTACAGATTGTTTTGGCTAGTATACTCATTTTTGCTGTATTGATTCTTCTAATTCATGAACATGGTATATTTCTCCATCTATTTGTGTCATCTTTGGTTTTTTCATCAGTGTTTTATAGTTTTCTATATATAGGTCTTTTGTTTCTTTAGGTAGCTTTATTCCTAAATATTTTATTCCTGTTGCAATGGTGAATGGAATTGTTTCCTTAATTGCTCTATCTGTTTTCTCATTGTTAGTGTATCAGAATGCAAGGGATTTCTGTGTGTTAATTTTACATCCTGTCACTTTACTATATTCCTTGATTAGCTCTAGTAATTTTCTGGTGGAGTCTTTAGGGTTTTCTATGTAGAGGATCATGTCATCTGCAAATAGTGAGAGTTTTACTTCTTCTTTTCCAATCTGGATTCCTTTTTATTTCTTTTTCTTCTCTGATTGCCATGGCTAAAACTTCCAAAACTATGTTGAATAGCAGTGGTGAGAGTGGACACCCTTGTCTTGTTCCTGACTTTAGGGGAAATGCTTTCAATTTTTCACCATTGAGGATAATGTTTGCTGTGGATTTTTCATATATGGCTTTTATTATGTTGAGGTATGTCCCTTCTATGCCTGCTTTCTGGAGGATTTTTTTTTAATCATAAATGGATACTGAGGTTTTCAAAGGCTTTCTCTGCATCTATTGAGATAATCATATGGTTTTTATCTTTCACTTTGTTAATGTGGTGTATCACATTGATTGATTTGTGAATATTGAAGAATCCTTGCATCCTTGGGATAAAGCCCACTTAGTCATGATGTATGATCTTTTAAATATGTTGTTGGATTCTCTTTGCTAGAATTTTGTTAAGGATTTTTGCATCTATGTTCATCAGTGATATTGGCCTGTAGTTTTCTTTTTTTGTGTGGCATCTTTGTCTGGTTTTGGTATTAGGGTGATGGTGGCCTCATAGAATGAGTTTGGATTCCTCTGCAATTTTCTGAAAGAGTTTGAGTAGGATAGGTGTTAGCTTTCTTGTGCAGATTTTTGGTAGAATTTAGCTGTAAAGCCATCTGGTCCCAGGCATTTGTTTGTTGGAAGATTTCTGATTACAGGTTTGATTTCTGTGCTTGTGATGGGTCTATTAAGATTTTCTATTTCTTCCTGGTTCAATTTTGAAAGTTATACTTTTCTAAGAATTTGTTCATTTCTTTCAGGTTGTCCATTTTATTGGCTTATAGTTGCTGATAGTAGTCTCTTATGATCCTTTGTATTTCTGTGTTGTCTGTTGTGATTTCTCCATTTTCCTTTCTAATTTTGTTGATTTGATTCATCTCCATTTTTTTTTTTTTTTTTGATGAGTCTTGCTAAAGGTTTGTCTTCTCAAAGAACCAGCTTTTAGCTTTGTTGATTTTTGCTATGGTCTCCTTTGTTTCTTTTGCATTTATTTCTGCCCTAATTTTTATGATTTCTTTTCTTCTACTATCCCTGGGGTTCTTCATTTCTTCTATATCTAGTTGCCTTAGGTGTAGAGTTAGGTTATTTATTTGATTTCTCTCCTGTTTCTTGAGGTAAGCTTGTATTGCTATGAACCTTCCCCTTAGCACTGCTTTTACTGAATCCTGTAGGTTTTGGGTTGTTGTGTTTTCATTTTCATTCATTTCTATGCATATTTTGATTTCTCTTTTGATTTCTTTGTGATTTGTTGGTTATTCAGAAGGGTGTTGCTTAGCCTCCATATGTTTGTATTTTTAATAGTTTTTTTTCCTGTAGTTGACATCTAATCTTACCATATTGTGATAAGAAAAGATGCTTGAGGTGATTTCAATTTGTTTGAATTTGCCAAGGCTAGATTTATGGCCCAGGATGTGATCTATCCTGGAGAAGGTTCCGTGTGCACTTGAGAAAAAGCTGAAATTCATTGTTTAGGGTGAAATGTCTTATAGATATCAATTAGGTCTAACTGGTCCATTGTATCATTTAAAGTTTGTGTTTCCTTGCTAATTTTCTATTTAATTAATCTATCTATAGGTGTGAGTGGGGTATTAAAATCTCCCACTATTATTGTGTTACTGTTAATTTCCCCTTTCATACTTGTTAGCATTTGCCTTACATATTGCAGTGCTCCTATGTTGGGTGCATATATATTTATAATTGTTATATCTTCTTGGATTGATCCTTTGATCATTACGTAGTGTCCTTCTTTGTCTCTTTTCACAGCCTTTATCTCAAAGTCTATTTTATCTGATATGAGTATTGCTACTCCTACTTTCTTTAGGTCTCCATCTGCGTGAAATATCTTTTTTCCAGCCCTTCACTTTCAGTCTGTATGTGTCCCTTGTTTTGAGATGGGTCTCTTGTAGACAGCATATATAGGGGTCTTGTTTTTGTATCCATCCAGTCAGTCAGCATCTTTTGGTTGGGGCATTCAACCCATTTACATTTAAGGTAATTTTTGATAAGTATGATCCCATTGCCACTTACTTTGTTGTTTTGGGTTTGAGTCTATAAATCTTTTCTGTGCTTCCTGTCTAGAGAAGATCCTTTAGCATTTGTTGAAGAGCTGGTTTGGTGGTGCCGAATTCTCTCAGCTTTTGCTTGTCTGTAAAGCTTTTGATTTCTCCTTCATATTTGAGTGAGAACCTTGCTGGGTACAGTAGTCTAGGTTGTAGGTTTTTCTTTTTCACCACTTTAAGTATGTCCTGCCATTCCCTTCTGGCCTGAAGAGTTTCTATTGAAAGATCAGCTGTTATCCTTATGGGAAACCCCTTGAGTGTTATTTGTTTTTTCCCTTGCTGCTTTTAATATTTGTTCTTTGTGTTTGATCTTTGTTAATTTGATGAATATGTGTCTTTATGTGTCTTGGGGGTTTTTTGCGTTGGTTTTATCCTGTTTGGGACTCTCAGGGTTTCTTGGACTTGGGTGGCTATTTCCTTTCCCATTTTAGGGAAATTTTCAGCTATTATCTCCTAAGTATTTTCTCATGGCCTTTCTTTTTGTCTTCTTCTTCTGGGACTCCTATGATTCGAATGTTGGGGCATTTAACATTGTCCCAGAGGTCTCTGAGGTTGTCCTCATTTCTTTTAATTCTTTTTTTCTTTTTTCATCTCTGCTTCATTTATTTCCACCATTCTATCTTCCACCTCACTTATCCTATCTTCTGCCTCAGTTATTCTACTCTTGGTTCCCTCCAGAGTGCTTTTGATCTCAGTTATTGCATTATTCATTATTGACTGACTCTTTTTTATTTTTTCTAGGTCCTTGTTAAACATTCTTGCATCTTCTCAATCCTTGTCTCAAGACTATTTATTGTAACTTCATTTTGTTTTCAAGATTTTGGATCATTTTTACTATCATTATTATGAATTGTTTTTCAGGTAGACTCCCTATCTCCTCCTGTTTTGTTTGGTTTGGTGGGCTTTTATTATGTTCCTTACCTACTGAATATTTCTCTGCCTTTTCATCTTGTTTAGATTTCTGTGTTTGAAGTGGCCTTTCTGTATGCTGGAAGTTTGTGGTTCCTTTTTATTGTGGAGGTTCCTCCCTGTGGGTGGAGTTGGACAAATGGCTTGTCAAGGTTTCCCGGTTAGGGAGGCTTGCATCGGTGTTCTAGTGGGTGGAGCTGGAGCTCTTCTCTCTGGAGTGCAATGAACTGTCCAGTAGTGAGTTTTGAGGTGTCTATGGGTTTGGTGTGAATTTTGGCCGCCTGTATTTTAATTCTCAGGGTTATGTTCCTGCGTTGTTGGAGAATTAGCTTGGTATGTCTTGCTCTGAAACTTGTTGGCTCTTGGGTACAGCTTGGTTTCAGTGTAGGTATGGAGGCTTTTGGATGGGCTCTTGTCGATTAATGTTCCCTGTAGTCAGGAGTTCTCTGGTATTCTCAAGTTTTGGATTTAAGCCTCCTGCCTCTGGCTTTCAATCTCCATATAACACTGATGATAAAACATCTAGGTTAATGGAGAAAAGACTCTCCACAGTGAGGGACAACCAGAGAGGTACACAGAGTTACATGGAGAAGAGAAGAGGGAGGAGGGAGATAGAGGTGACCAGGAGGAGAAGAGGGGGAATCCAAAAGGGAGAGAGCAATCTAGCCAGTAATCAATTCCCTTCATGCTCTTCACAGTCTGGAACACTCAGAGAAGTTCATGGAGTTCCATAGAGAAGAGAAGAGGGAGGAAGGAGATAAAGGAGACCAGGACGAGAGGAGGGAGAGTCAAAAGGAGAGAGACCAGTCTAGCCTGGGATCAGTTCCCTAAGTGTTCTCCACAGCCTCAAACACCCAAAGGGATTCACAGAGTTAAGTAGAGAAGAGAAGGGGGAGGGAGGAGACAGAAGTGACCTGGGGGAGAAAAAGGAGGGTCAAAAGGAGAGAGCGCAATGAAGCCAGTAATCACACTCCTAAGTAAAAATGGGTACTGAAGATTGGATTCTTAAAGGTACAAAATTGATAACAAATACCAAAAAGCAAAGATTAAAAATCTAGAGTCAAGGTTAGACTATCAAAAATATGATATTAAAAAAACAAAACAAAATCACAAAAATTATAAAAAATATATATATGAAATTTGCTTTAAAAATACGGTCTTTTTTGGCAAAGTAATAGTAGGTTTTAAAAATGAAAATTAAAGGAGTAATAAAGAAGTTAAAAATTAAAAAAAATTTTAAAAATTAAAAATGATAATAGTGAAATATATCTAGGAATTTCTCTGTAGCTGTTGAGGGCAGTGTGGGGTCAGTTCAGTTTCAGATTATTCCTTGTTCCAGCTTATACTTCTTCTCAAGATCTATAGGCCCCTTCCAATGTAGTCAGTGCTAACGACAGGGTTTTAATCTGTTGCAACTGTCACTTCCAAAGCGGTTCCCTCTTCTTTGTTTATTTTGGCTTCCTCTGTTTACAAGTCTATTCAGTGTCTAATTTCTGCCTTGGCGCAAGGGGGCGAAGGCAGTCACTTATTTAGGCTCACTTGTTCAATTGTGCTGCGGGGAGGAAAACTGCAAGCAATCTCACTGGCGTGTGTGGGGAGTGCTCACAGTGTCTGGGACACACTGGGTTTGCCCCCACTCGCGGCATGTGTGCTTTCCCAGTCTACACTGCTCAGGCTTCAGGTTGCTCTCCTGGGAACTGTCTGAGGCGGGCCCTGGGTTGCATGCACTTCCCAGGTCAAAGCCGCTCAGGTTCAGGTTCTCGGGTACTCCACAGAGGCACAGACTCGGTTGGGCCTGCGTTTTGTGCCCTGCCCAGGTCCGAGCAGCTCAGGCGACCAGGCGCTTGGCCAGTGCACACTCCCCAGGTGCGGTGGATCTTATCACCTCCCTGGTCCCAGCCCCTGGGTTTCCTCGGTGCGGAGTGGGAGTGCCATCTCAGGTGTGCCAGACGTCTCCTCTGCGGAGCTGATCTCTGGCCGCGACCCTCCTAGCAGATGTCAACTGTCCAGGATCCCAGGAAGACTTTGTTAGCAACTGGAAGCCTGCTTGCAGTTTGGTAGGGGATGCCACCTCTGGGACTGAGTTTGCCCCTCACCTTTCGGCTCTGGCTGTCGCCCGCCTGCCTCCCTGCCTCTGGCAGGGGATGGGCGGGTCTGCTGCCTGCTAGCTCTCCTCTGGTATTCACTCAGTCCTTTGTTCTGTGAGCGGGCCCAGCAGTGCCTTAGGTTAGATCTTTTCATGGGAAAGTTCTCTCTGTCTCTCATTTTCTCCCCCCCAACCCACCCCCCCCACCCCCCACCCCCCCTACCCCCCCCCCCCCCCCCCCCCCCCCCCCCCCCCCCCCCCCGGCTGTCCCACAGTTTGGGTTGCAATCTCACGTTAGCTCCCTCAGATTGTCCTCAGGGCATTCAGGCCCAGTCCTTACCCTAAGCAATGCAGCCCGTGCCTCCCTGTTCAGCCCCCGCTTGCTGGTGGTGGATGTGAGCATCTGGGCTACTTCTCCACTGGGAGTTGCAGTTAGGCATGTAATCTGTGGGTTTTATTTATTTGTTTTTTCCTCCCTGTTATGTTGCCCTCTGAGATTCCAAAACTCCCCACAGATCCACTGGTGGGAGGGTTTCCTGGTGTTTGGGAACGTCTCCTCTTTTACAACTCCCTCCCCAGGACAGGTTTCCTTCCCTAACTCTTTTGTCTCTCTTTTTATCTTTTATATTTTGTCCTACCTCCCTTCAAAGACAATGGGCTGCCTTTTGGGGTGCCTGGTGTCCTCTGCCAGCATTCAGAAGTTGTTTTGTGGAATTTGCTCAACGTTCGAATGATCTTTCGATGAATTTGTGGGGGAGAAAGTGGTTTCCCCGTCTTATTCCTCTGCCATCTTAGGACCGCCCCCTCCATCATTTTAATTTTATTCTCTTTCTTTTTATACTATATTTCTTCTATCCTCTATCTATCTATCTTCTCTTCATCCACTCGTTCATTCATCCATTCATTCTCCATTCAGCTACTTAGTTTCATTTTTTAATCTTCTCTTGTAACTCTGTACACTGATTTATCCTTGTATTCTTTCACTATATTCAGCATTCTTTAATTGTGATCTTATAATAGATATTCATTAAATATTTATTGATAAGTCAATCAATGAAAATCTCTGCAGGTCATTGCTGCATAATAGATTTTTTAAAAATTGCAATAATTACAAATTCCCTAACTTGATTAACTTGATTCTTGTAACCATTTCAAGTTTTGACCTTGGTTCTGTTTTTGTTTTTGTTTTTTTCTTTTTCAATCACTTTCATTATATAAAACAAGCGGGTAGTGGATTAGAAATAGTTAAGATTAAGAATATAAAAAATGGAAAGAGAAAACAGGAAACATCTTTTCTTGTTCTCTTCACTACATAAATTTATTTTGTTCCCTTTACAGGAGTAAAGGCAGAAAATTTCATTTTTCTTGAGCATTGTGAAACCTATCATATTCTCTCTCCAATGAGGAGGATTTAAAAAAAATTTTAGATATTTCTTGAATACTTTTTGCAGCAGATGAGTTTTTTTAAAACCAAAATATAAAAGTTTCAAATTTCCTCTGACACAATCTGCTATGTATCTTTCACCATGTACCATTATATTTGGAAGGGAAATTAGAGGTTTCAAGAATAATAGTAAGTTATTTTGTCATAGACTTTGGGATATATTTTGGAGGAGAGCAAGGTGGCATTGACTTCAAAAGTGTAGAGCAGCATCATGAAATGCCATAGCTTTCTTTACAAAGGTATTAATATAGCACTCCTCGGGAGTGAATGTCTAAGTCAACTTTAAATTGCATTTTCAGTCTGCACAATCTTAGAAGAAATGAGTGTTTAACTTTAGGATTCACTATATGTCTATTTGATAAAAGTTGGTTTATATAGATTGCATCATTCCAGTTAAAGACTCAAGGACATCTCTAGGGCTTGACTAAGTATAGATACGTATACTGAACTTTGAAAAGAAGGTTCTACCATAAGTGTGAGAAGCATAATATAATAATTCTCTTCATGTTGTAAGCAGCATGGAAGACACTAGATTGGCAGAAGAAAGTGTTGGATACTTGGAGAAACAGCAGGGTCAGAAGCTAAGGGCCATCTGTAATCCAAAATGGACAAGTATCCCTGAATGTAACAAGATTTCATTCCATTCCCAGGCAAGCAAACAGATTGATATAAAATGAAGTAAATCTGGTTAGTTTTGAAGGAATATTGCTTGCTTTGAAATTTCTGGACAGCTCTAATGTTCACTGTTGGTACAGTAAGATCTTTTAGCTAGTGAATTTGATGTAATGCAAGGTAAGCTGCAATGAATAGTTAAGATTCATGAAAAAAAGTGGCCAGAATCTCATAATTGGTAAATGCCCCAATGGGGGGCACATTATTGGTATCCCTCTAGACACCAACAACCCAAACTTACAGACAAATTCCAGAGACCTGGAATTTGCCCTCCCATCTGCAAGTGGATGGCAAATAAATGAAATGCTGCTAGTCATTCATTCATTTATTCATACTAGTTTTTATTGAACACTTGTTCTGAGTCTTTTAGCCCCTAAGGTGTTGGAGACATAAGGATGAACACAGAATATCTCTTTGCTCTGAAGGAGCTTACCCATGGTGGTGGGAGAGTGGTAGACTGATTGTATGGTGGTAGTTTAGTCGCTAAGTGATGTGACTCTCATGACCCCATGGACTGTAGCTCCCCAGACCCCTCTGTCCATGGGATTTCCTAGGCAAGAATACTGGAGTGGGTTGCCATTTCCTTCTCCAGGGCATCTTCCCCACCCAGGGATCAAACCTGCAACTCCTGCATTGCAAGTGAATTCTTTACTGACTGAGTCACCAGGGAAGCCCAGACTGATTGTACAAATGACCCCAATTCTTCATCCTATATGTACATGAATCATTTGACTTGAAATTTTGAATTCTTCTGGCTGAAATGACAGTGTATTTCTATGCACCTTGATTCTGAGTTTGAAAATGTGACTCACTTTGGCTAATGGAATTTTAGCAGAGGTGAGGCACCTGAGACTTAAAAAAGGATTTGCACCCTTTTCTTCTGCTTGAACTGTGAGCATATATCAGGGTTATCCTCTGAGATGGATGCAAAAAACTCACAGAAGAGAGCCAAGTGAGCCTAGCTGATAACTAGTCAACTATAAGGCATGTGAAGAGCCCATCTCAGCTCAGATGAACCATCTGTTCTAAACCATCAATTCATAGACCTATGAGCAAATAAATGTATATAGTTTTTAGTCTTTGAATTTTGAGGTGGTTTGCTTGTTATAGTAGTAAGTGCCTGATACGGGAGATATAGAAAAGTCAATAGTCACAATTTAGATGATAAAGTGATAAAGGACATGATAAAATGCACACAAGGGAAGCTTCTGCTTCTGGAAGATGAAGCAGTACTTGTTCCTAGTTCTCTTGGTAAGTTCAATTAAAAATTTTGAACATTTACATAGAAACTAACATAAGATGACTTGGAAAGGTGTAGAGATGAAGGCAGATAGGTGATGGATCTCAAAACCCAAGGAATGATATGATGGCTAATTGCCTGGGTTCCTTTTCTGTCTGATATATACCAAACTTGGAGTTGAAAAAACTGGCAACCCAGAAATATTGCCAGGTGCAGAAAAAAAAAATCCTGAACCAAAGCTCTCCATTCAAAGGACCAGAAGAGAGGAAGCATAGCAATACAAAATTATTTTTCAATGATAATTGTCCTGCTCCAGACAAACATAGAAAATACTGTGGCCCAACTCCCACCCCACTAACAAATTAAAAAGTTTAATTTTTAAAAATGCACTTGGGTTGATGAAGAGCTAGCCACCATCCTTGAGTTTTTATTATTATTATTACTTCCTAAGTATTTTGCTCCTTGATATTGTAATCACAAGTGATTATTTTTTGATAGATTTGATTCAACAAAAAAACTAGTAAGAAAACATCTCAAGCAGATAGATGGTGTGAGAAGGGTTGGATATGAACCTATTTATAAAAGTTCTTGTGCCTCTGCCTTTGTTTTGATATTCTTATTACAGGTTGAATTTTAGTTGACTGTGTGTGTGTTTATTTCTGGGCTCTGGATTCTGTTCCACTGTTCTATGTGTCTATATGTCAGGCATATTGTTTTGATTACCATAACTTTGTAGTAAAGCTTGAAATAAGGAAGTTTGATGCCTCCAGCTTTGTTCTTTCTCAAGATCCCTTTGGCTATTTGGGATCTTTTGCTTGTTGTTGTCCCATGTGAATTTTGGAATTGTTCTTTTAATTTATGTGAAAAAATTCTTTGGAATTTTGATGGGGATTGCATTAAATCTATATATGGCTTTGGGTAGTATGGACATTTTAACAATAATAAGTCTTTTGATCCATAAACATGGGATATCTTTCCCTTTATTTGTGTCTTCATCAATTTCTTTCATCAGTGATTATAGTTTTTGATTATAGCTCTTTCACTCTGTGGCTAATTTTTAATAAATATTTTAGTTTTTAATTATCAGATTATATTCACCTCCTTCTCCCTTACATTATTGCTTACCTCATTTATTGTCTAGAAATTTAGGAGGCCTGGAGTGGCTTGTGATACATAGGTTCATACATTAAGGGAGGCTCTGTATATAGAATTACACAGACTAGAAAAGTAACACTTAAAACTGATAAAGCTATTCATTCTATATTTAAGCATTTTTTTTCATTGAAGTAGAATTTACATACATTGCAATGCACAGACTGTATGTGTACAAATTGATGAGTTTTGATAAACATATTCACTGATGTAACCATCACCATAATCAGAACATAGAACAAGTCCATCATCCCAGAAACCTTCCTTATTACTCCTTCCCACAATCCTCACCTCACCTTCTGATATCTCTTCATAGATTAATCTTGCTTTGTCCAGTTCTTCGTCTAAATGGAATCATTGGGAATGTGTTATTTTTGTCTAACTGGGGGCTGTACCAGTTTACTTTCTTACTGGCAATGCTTCATGTTCATGCTAAGTTATAGAGAAAATGACAAATATTCAAAAGACACTCATCTTCCAGGAAAATAGTTTATCACATGCTATCTGATTTTCTATGTTTGCAGTTGATCATCATCTTTTGAGTGAACTTCCAGAAATCCTGATGCTGTAGACATCGACTTTCCAACATACAATTCAAAACTCAGACTCCCAGCTCCTGGCACTGACATTAACTCCATCAAGCATACATTCTCTCAGGGAACTTTGATTTAGAAATGAGTAATGTGAACAGGCTCAACAATGAGCTCCCATTGTGCTGGCAAAAATGTCATTTTCTTTATTTTGGTTTTGGGATAATGGTCTTGGAAATTTAGTTTTGGATCTGTTACTTCAGGTATTCTAGTGATTCTGTGAACTATCTTATATTCTTTTATATTCAGCTTAACTATCCAGAACCCACCCAAGTTAATTGCAGCCAGGAACTCTGAGTAGGGCATTCTATGTAACATGGAATTCACATGTTTTAGTTTACTTCCTCCACTAATCTAAAGTAGTATGCATTGCAATTGTGCTGACTCTTGACAACATTTTAACTTGCTTCAAAATTATCACAGAAAATAAATTTTGATTTAGTATATGCTTTGGATTAGACATATTTTGATACATTTTAATTCTCTGAAAGCTATTTATTTCTTCTATAGATTAGAGAATCTGAGTGGTGTTACATTCACAAGAAGAGTCAAGACTGACATAGCACTCCTTGTTGTCCAGTTGCTCCGTCATGTCTGACTCTTTGTGACCCCATGAACCGCAGGACGCCAGTCTTCCTTGTCCTTCACTATTTCCGAGTTTGCTCAAATTCATGTCCATTGAGTCGGTGATGCCATCCAACCATCTTGTCTTTGGTCATCCCCTTCTCCTCTTGCCATCAGTCTTTCCCAGTATCAGATGGCCAGAGAGATGCTACTTTGTATCAGGTGGCCAAAGTATTGGAGCTTCAGTGCATCAGCATCAGTCTTTCCAATGAATATTCATGGTTGATTTCCTTTAGGATTGACTGGTTTGATCTCCTTGCTGTCCAAGGGACTGTCAAGAGTCTTCTCCAGCACCACAGTTTGAAGGCATCAATTCTTCGGCACCCAGACTTTTTATTGTCCCACTCTCACATCCGTACATGACTATTAGAAAAACCATAGCTTTGACTATACTATTGTACTTCTAGTAGAAATATCACACATGTAATTTAAAATTTTCCAGAAGCCACAGTAAAAAAGTAAAAAGTTAACAGGTGAAATTTATATTAACATTGCACTTTATTTGACTCAAGAATACAAAATCTCTCAATATTTAGTCAACTTAACAGCTTATTAATGATGTAACTTACATTATTTATTTGAATTAAAATTTCAAAACCCAGTGTGTATTTTACACTTATCTCTGTTTAAATTAACCACAATTTCAAGTGCTGGATAGCCTACAAAGACTGCTAGCTGCCATGCCAAATAGACCATGCATGATTCACCATGGTTTACCCAAAAATGTCAGCACAGAGTAGAACTGAAATTGTTGCAGGAAGGGGGAACCCCTTCCAGGGCCGGAAACTGGGCTGTTGTCTAACACTCAGAAATGAATTGTTCAAGAAGACACATGTGCTGACAAAGCAAGAGATTTTACTGGGAAAGGGCACCTGGGTGGAGAGCAGTGGGGTGAGAGGGAGAACTGCTCTGCCGCCTGGCTCCCAGTCTCAGGTTTTATGGTGATGGCGTGCATGCCTTGTTTAATCAAGGTGGATGCCAGCGAGGATTCTGGGAGGTGGTCTGACAATGTGGTGTCTCCTTTTGACCTTTCTCAAACTCTTCCTGTTGGTGGTGGCTTATTAGTCTCATGTTCCTTACCAGGACCTCCTGTCATAAAACGACTCATGCAAATGGTTGCGTGGTGCCTGGCCAGGGTGGGTGGTTTCAGTCAGTGTGCTTCCCCTAACAAAATGAAAAACCATTTAGGAAAATGCTAAGCCATATGGGGTGAGTTGGATATTAATAGAATCAGATGATTTATCCAGTGGGTAGAACTAAACCCCAAATGGTGTTTGTATTGGGAATAAGGAATCAAGATTCTAAAGATGGTGATGTATATTGTCAATAGATTATCTTCTTAGGCAAGTAATTTATAATTTTTTGATTTTTGATTCTTGTAACCCATCTCTTTGTTCAAATGTTACACATCTCACAATGACTGCACTCTGCCTTGACTGCCAACTGATGAATATTTAGGTATTCTTATAATCAGGTTAAGTAACTGAACGCCACATTCTCTGGCTGTACTAAATAACAATGTTGAGTGCACCCTTATTTGTTCAAGCAAATGATGTCTCACACGGAGTAGGTATTCAAAAAATTTCAGGTTCCCTTCCCCCTTTTAAAAATGCTCTATGGGATTTATTTATTTATTTTGGCCAAGCCTTAGCTCCTCGAGAAAGGATCAGACTCGCACCCCCTACATTGGAAGTGCAGAGTCTTAATCACTCTGGGAAGTTCCCTCCTCCTACTTTCTAATGTTCGTAGTCAATTACCCAGTCCCAGCAAAAGTGTGCAACTCTTGGCAGTTGGACCATTTTCCATAAAATATGAACTATTAGGAGAGATAATTGCTTCTAGATGCCTTGTTCTATTTTCTGAAATATAGGATTGCATCTTTTTTTGCCTGTCTCATGGGATTACAGATCAGATGAAATGGGACAGATTATGAGAACTTTTAAAAATTAATTGTGCAAGAATTACTGAAAAAATTGTATAACAATATTATTTAGTATTACTAAAATAAATAGTATTATCCACAAGTTTTGTGGTGTCATGAAGTATTTTCTTAAGAAAATCTATTTCTATTTAAAATTTAATTTTACTTAAACTCAAATTCAAAAGGTTATTATAATTAGTTAAGGCAATTATTAACTGTCTCTTTTCTCAATAAGCAATACAAGTTCTGGTCACTGGCATTTTATTTTAAAAAATTTAATTCAAAATTTGAATGCTTTCAGTGGAGGAAAATACTTGCATGAGTTTGTATTATGTTTTGGTCTATGGAGGGAAATGAGAGTTAAAAAAAACCAAAAACAGAAGGCGTTTCATTGATAACTCATTGAAAAAACTGAAGAAGGTCATAGCAAAAACTACAGTAGTTTGCGCTGAACAGAGTCTCTTCATAATTGCAGACCTCATTATGCGAAGCCACACTGACATTGGTGTGTGGGGACAAAGGAGACAGATCAAAGAATCATTTAGCTTTGCTAACAGAATGGTGATACAAATAGGCCTGGTATCCACCAATCTGGGGAAGATATGAAAGACCATGACCTCTCGATGCCATTTGACCTGTTAGAGTACAAATGTATCAGATATCTTATCTAAGATTAGTATTCCTCTTTTATTGCTCTGTCAGTATAATGGAAAAACTCAGATTTTTCTTCCTGAGTAGAGGAAAACCCCGTTATTCCTGTCTGTGTGTTTCTTTCATGTGAGTCTCTTACTTTTATATAGAACACCTCACTTCTTGTCACTTCTATTCACCAAATACACAAAGATTTTCCATCACACCAAGCAGTACTCTGTGACACCAGCTGTGTGTTTTATAATTTAACTCAGTGCTGACTCCTAGTATCAGGAGATAGTGTCAGCTCTTACAGTTTAAGGGTTCAGTCCTTTAAGACTGCCCCCCACCCTGAATGCATACTTCAGATGCCAGGTACAGGTACAGGTTGTAACCTGTGGAATGCACCAATTAAATTGGAATCTCTGGGCAAAAAGGACTCAGACACGTAAGTATATCTTAAAGGTCCTAAATGATCCAGCCATACAGCTAGGCTTGAGACTCCCTGGTGATGATGCAGCTGTGAATGGGCTCCTTCTAGGAGCTGCTGTGTCAGAAGACTCGCCACCTGCTGACTTCTTCTTAGATGTCCCAGGAAAACTGTATCTGTGTGCTATAGTTAAAACAGGGGTGAAAGTGATATAAGATGGAGTGCTCTCTGTTTTTCTCACAGCCTTCATTTAACTTTAGATATTTTCTTTTAGATAAGTGGGCGTTCACGACAGTTTGCAAATATTTTTCTATTTACTACTTAAGGCAATGTACCAATTTCTGGATAAAGGATTTTGTGAGTTAGCTGTTTGAAACGCCACTAACAGGATTATCTGTCTGTTGGATTATGTTTGTGTGTGCTATGTTCTGAGTCATGTCTGACTCTTTGTGACCCGTGGACTGTAGTCCTCCAGGCTTCTCTGTCCATGGGAATTTTCAGGCAAGAAGACTGTAGTGGGTTGCCATTTCCTCCTCAAGGAGATCTTCCTGACTCAGAGATCAAACCCGTGGCTCTTAACATCTGCATTGGCAGGAAGATTTTTCACTACTGTGCTGACTGGGAAGCCCCTACAGGATTCCACTTCTGTTGATTTTTTTAATTACTGATGTTGGATTCCCTATATTTTTATATTCCCTTTGGATATCTTAGTTATCAGCTAACAGGGAGAAAGATACTTATGTTTCATAGATGATGATTATGATTACAGCTACTATATATTGAGTACGTAAAGACATCATACCCATCAACTGTGCGTGATTGAGCACATTCAATCTTTACAATAATTTTGAGAGGTGCATAGTGTATCTCTGGTTTAAGTGATACTCCAGTTGTCATCCTACCTGACAATCTTCAGCTAAATTGTGAAAGATGACAAAAGGCAGTCTATCACATGACATGGTAGTGATGGGTTCCAGGGCAAAGAGGAGGGTGGAGAGATGGATTAATGCAAGGAATCCTAGAACCACCAGTTCCAGCCCACTCAGGGCCAAGCTCCATGAGAAACAAGCTTCATGGTAAAATTAGAAACCACTCCCCAGCAAATATTATTTAGAAGTAGTCTAATTAGCCCAGTTTCCTTCATTCTTCCAGCAGTGATTTCCGCCCTTCCTAGCATAACAAACCTGATGAAAAAATTTAATTTGGTGTCCATAAGAAAACTGTAACTTAACTGACTGAATCTATTGGATTGGCCAAAAAAGTTCATTTCTGCAACATTGGATGGAAAAACCTGAACGAATTTTTTGGCCACCCCAATAATCTTCACCACATGTGGAAAAGTTTTCTTCTGATTTTTATTAAAGCATAGCTGACTTTCAATGTTGTGTTTATTTCAGGTGTGCAAAGTGAATCAGTTATAATTATACACACATTCACTATTTTTGGACTAATTTTCTTGGAGGGTTCTTGACAGTCTGGTGCCTTGGATGGTTCCCCTTGGAAAATGCAGCCTCGTTTTTAACGTCTGAGAACAGATTAACAGCCATGACCGCCTCATTTTCTGTTTACCCCTCTTTTCTGGGGGCTGAATTCTGCCCCAGAGCTCCTTTGTCCCATCCTTACTGCATGCTTAGTGACTTCAATTTCATACAACTCCTTGTGACCCCATGTACTTTTTATACTGTTCATGGGGTTCTCAAAGCAAGAATACTGAAGCGGTCTGCCAGTCACTCTCAGGACTGTAGCCTGCTAGGCTCCTCTGTGCATGGGATTTTCCTGGCAAGAATATTGGATTGGGTTGCCATGTCCTCCTCCAGAGAATCTTCCCAGCCCAGGGATCAAACCCGCATCTCTTGTGTCTCTTGCATGAATAGGAAGATTCTTTACTGCTGAGCCACCTGGGAAGCCCTGTCCTATCTTTTAAAAATGTTTTTATTTTTAAAAATTGTATTGTTTGTCCAGTGTGTATATATATGTGTGTGTGTGTCTACACATATTTTCTTTATCCATTCATCTGCTGACAGATACTTAGGTTGCTTTTGTATCTTGCCTTGTTTCACCATCAATGAGCTTATCTTACCTGGTTAGAATGGCTCCTGCCTCAAGATTTGGATGTATACATTCTGCTTGATTGTTGTTTTCAGATTGTTGCTTTCATATCTTGCCTTGTTTCACCATAAATGAGCTTATCTTACCTGGTGAGAATGGCTCCTGCCTCAATAGTTGGATGTTTGATTGATCTATCTTGCTCACTGAGTTTTTTTTTTTTTTTTAAATTGGGATATAGGTGCTCTACAACTATGTCATGTTAGTTTCTGATGTACAATGAATTGAATCATCTATATGTGTACATGTATCCTCTCCTCCTTAGACCTGCCTCCCAGTCCCCCATTCTACCCCTCTAGAGGTCATCCCAGAGCACTAAGCTGAGTTCCCTGTGCTATGCAGCAGCTTCCCACTGGCTTTTTCTTTTCTTTTTCCTTGATCTTAAGGCTTTATTTGCTAAAGCTGATAGAGATATTGATTAGGAATGCTAGGGACAGGATTTGGAGGAGGAAAATTAGAAATGCTATTTTCTTAGAATATACCTTTAAAATTTTAATTGGAGTACTTTACAATATTGTGATGGATTTTGCCATACATCAACATGAGTCGGCCATAGGCATACATGTGTCCCCACCCCCCTGAGCTCCCCCCCCCCCGGTTGTCACAGAGCAACAGCTTTGGGCATCCTGAGTCATAAAAACTCCCACTGGCTATCTGTTTTACATATGGTAATGTGTGTGTTTCAATGCTATTCTCTCAAATCATCCCACTCTCTCCTTCTCCCACTGAGTCCAAAAGTCTGTTCTTTATGTCTGTGCCTCCTTTATTCCCTGCGAAGTAAGTCAGAAAGAGAAAGACAATTATTGTCTATTAATGCATGTATATGGAGTCTAGAAAGATGGTACGGATGATCTCACTAGCTGTTTTACACTTGGTAGTGTGTACATGTTGGTCCCGACCTCCCACTTCTGCTTACGTGATTTTTCCTTTTCCTTACTCTCTTGGTTATTTGTAAGTGTGCTGCTTTTCCCTTTAGGATGGAAATGCATGGTCAGTTTTCCCATTTCTTACCCTGTCTACAAGGACATCCTCTGCTTTCCTTTGAGATAAAGTGCTCCACATGCTATGTGTCCAGGAGAGAATTGCCTCTGACACTTCTGTTTATCTGACTTGAATTTCTTATCAGTGTTTCTGCCAAGAGGCTGCTTTGATTCTCACGCCACTGGGATTTCTAGGGGCCTGCCCTGCTTTTTCCTTCCTAATGTAGACAAATGTGTCTTGTCTCCTTCAGAACTTTGGTGACATAAGCATTAGAGAAACTCCAGAAAACATTTGATCGGTCATTGAAGATTTTCTATCTTGAAAAGGAGAAATCTCAGCCACAGTTCAGGATTGCCTATATCTCGTTATGAAAGCAGAAGAATATAACATTTTTGAAGGCTGAGAAGATTTCATTCTACCTGGGCGTGTCACAGTGAAAGGAGTATATGGGGTTGACATTAGGAACCTTGGCCAACAGTATTAAGCTGTGGTTGTTGTTTAGTCGCTAAGTCATGTTCAACTCTTTTCTGACCCCACGGACTGTAGCCTGCCAGGCTCCCCTGTCCGTGGCATTTTCTAGGCAAGAATACTGGAGTGGATTGTCATTTCCTCCTCCAGAGTATCTTCCCTACTCAGGGATTGAACCTGCAGCTCCTGCATTGGCAGGTGTGTTCTTTACCAGACAAGCGACCA
This sequence comes from Cervus canadensis, assembly GCF_019320065.1. Lineage (NCBI taxonomy): Eukaryota > Metazoa > Chordata > Mammalia > Artiodactyla > Cervidae > Cervus > Cervus canadensis. The sequence goes on along the minus strand of NC_057415.1, from coordinate 5,649,673 downwards.
GGGAACCCCATTAAGCTGTTAATCCCTTTGAATCATTGTCAGTCCGTCTCCAGAATGCCCAAGGTTTGCATATACACTGTTGAGCCTACTGTTATTTTTCTGTCTTATCTCACCAGGAGCTTCTCACCCAGGTGTTCAAAAATGTCAATATTTGAAATTTCAACAGTGATCTCAACTCTGTAGAGACAACACTTAGCTGGGGAATTGATCGGAAGCTTTGAACAAGAAGGTCAGGTTGCAGAGGGATAAAACTCCCCAACAGGGACAGTCAGAAGAAAAAGAATGCTTTGAAGAGTTTGAGTCATTGGCTGACTTTTATTCTCACGATCTGCAAAAGTTCAGTAGAGGAAAGAACTTCCAATTCGATAACCTGGGATATCACCTCTCACAAACACATTTGTCCTTTCAGATGTTTGCTGAGCCTTGGCATGAAAACTAGCCCCCATGCTGTGATAGGCAAGACACATTCCAGCCACAAAGCATTTTTTTTCTAGATGGATTCTAGCAGAAAATTGACCTTGCCCTGAAAGCTTGGAGGTAGACACCCTTGGGAGTAAGTGACAAAAAGGAATTGAGCAGAAGGTCCTTTCAATTACTTAAGGTCAGTCAGGGTATACTTTTTTTAATTTCTCTTTTTCATCCTTAGTAGTTAAAAGTAAGAGTCCTAATCTTTCTTTCAAAAAATTTCTGGCCAACGCAATGATCCCCATTAATTATCTCTGTTAAGTACTTTCATTTGTCTCTAGGTTTTTGAGGAAGACAAATCTTTTCTGTCTCAGAAGCTGGTGTGATTTTAATCAGGGCCTGTTGTAAGAGATACCCTATGTTTATGAACAGAAATGGTAGAAGTAATTCCATTTACTCACTTATGGTTCTTGCAGGAGAAATTTGACTTCTTCAGGCTTTAACAGTATAAAAAAAAATTAAATTTCGTACAAAAAGAAAAAAAAAAAACCCCAAACATCTCTTGGAGCTACCAGACGAAGGGGAAATTTCTTCCCATTCTTCCTTTTTTCTCTTGCCTTCTAAGCAAACCTTTGTTCTCAGTATGGGGAATAGATGTTTCTTTCACAACAGCAGAACTGTACTGTTTCAACTGCCTTATTAAAATTAACAACACAGAAAAGAAAATGTTGGTTCAGAAATTTAGTATAAAATAATAGAAAAGCAAGCATTTATTGAGTGCATTAAATAAACTAAACATAGTACTCAGTTCTTGGTCTACAGTAGGTTTTCAGTTCTCTTGCATGAGTGCATGTGTGTGTGTTCAGTCGTGTCTGACTCTTTGTGACCTCATGGTCTCTAGCCTGCCAGTCTCCTCCATCCATGGGGTTTTTGAGACAAGAATACTTGAATGGAATGCCATTTCCTACTCCAGGGGATCTTCCCAACACAGAGATCATACCCAGTTCTCTTGCATCTCCTGCATTTGCAGGCTGATTCTTTACCACTGAGCCCATCTAGGAAGCCTCAGTTCTCTTAACATTTTCTAGATTATTATCCATTTTACAGGTAAGATACTAAAGGTTCATAAACATTAGGTAACTTATTCAAGGTCATGTAGGTAATAAATGGTAGACCCTGGATTTAAATTTGGGATTGTCTGATTTTGGAATTCTATTTCATATCCATAACACAATACTTCCTTTCAGTATGAAGTTACTTTATAAAACCGGTGGAAAAAATATGTTTTATTCTGTTAAGTTTCAGGTAATCACTGAATCTTGCAGGTGTGCTCAATTGCTGAGTTGTGTCCGACTCTTTGTGAACCCATGGACTGTAGCCGGCCAGGTTCCTCTGTCCATGGAATTCTCCAGACAAGAATACTAGAGTGGGTTGTCATTTCCTTCTCCAGAGGATCTTCCCAATGCAAGGATCGAACTTGAATCTCTCTCATCTCCTGCTTTGTCAGGCGGATTGTTTGCCACTGAGACACCAGGGAAGCCCAAGCTTTTCGTTACAGCAAAATTAAAGCCTTTGAATGCCAAATGTGGTACCCTTAGCCAGGGAAATAATATCTAGCCATGGACTATTTTATCTAAAGGATGACTTTTAGTGGGTAGGTATCACTGGAGAATAAATATATTGCAGAAATTTTAAATGAGATCAACAAGATTTAGTCTCTCTTCCTCTAGAAAGGTTTTAAATAATGTGATGTGAATTAATTTGTTGGACAACCACACAAGTAGACCAGAGGAATTGGATAAAACCGCTGACCTCTGGAAGAGAGTGATAAATCAGGAACTTGCGAGTAACATATGCACATTACTATGTATAAGGTAGATGATCGGCAAGGACCTATTTATCATATAGCACAGGGAATTCTATCAATATTCTGTGATAACCTATATGAGAAAAAAACCCCAAAAAGAATGAACGTGTGTATAACTGAATCACTTTGTTGTACACCTGAAACTAACAGAACATTGCCAATCAACTATAATCCAATAAAAATTTTAAAAATACGGATTTTTTTCATATAAATCACCCAATTTAGTGAGCAGGAGGAAAAAATGGAAACAGTGAGAGACCTTGCTTTCTTGGGCTCCAAAATAACTACAGATAGTGATTGCAGCCATGAAATTAAAAGACACTTGCTCTTTGGAAGAAAAGCTATGGCAAACCTAGACAGTTTGTTAAAAAGCAGAGATATCACTTTGCTGATAAAGGTCCATACAGTCAAAGCTGTGGTTTTTCCAGTAGTCATATATAGAAGTGAGTGCTGGATAATAAAAATGACTGAGTACCGAAGAATTGATGCCTTCAAAATGGGGTGCTGGAGAAGATTCTTGAGAGTCCTTTGGACTACAAGGAGATCAAATCTGTCAATCCCAAAGGAAATCAACCCTGAGTATTCATTGGAATACTCTGGCCACCTGATGCTACGAACTGACTTACTGGAAAAGACCCTGATGCTGGGAAAGATTGAGAGCAGGAGGAGAAGGGCAACAGAGGATGAAATGGTTGAATGGCATCACTGACTCAATGGACATGAGTTTATGCTAATTCCGGGAGACAGTGAAGGACAGGGCAGCCTAGTGTGCTTCAGTCCATCGGGTCATAAAAAGTCAGACACGATTGAGCAACTGAACAACAAAAGTGAGCAGAAGGCTAGAGTTCAAGGAAGTTTGGTGACGTCAAATCGTCATACTTGGCACTGGCCCAGGTATCTTCTGAGCACACAGGGTTTATAAGCATTGGCTTTGGAACCAAACTGACTTGAGATTGAGCTTAAGTTCCAACACTACCCAGTTGTATGGTTTGTGGGGAGTTTTTGCATGTCTCCGGGACTGTGTCCTTATTCATAAAGAAGGAGTAACAATGGTACTAGTCACCAGTCATATGCTGGTAAATGTTTAACACCCGGTTCTCTGGAAGAAAAACAAAACCCAAAAAACTGAATTGTATTTGCTGATTGCTCTTAAGTAGGTAGTTCCACCGTGGCTAATTTTAAGGTACTATGTGATGTCACTGAACATAGACTAGGGAAAAGATGCAAACAGTAAAGAGATGCTCTCACCAACTGATACAAGCTGGCTCCGACACGTCACTGTTTATCACAGAAGGCAGTGGGAGGCTTGAGCAGCTACTCCTCTTAATGTGCTTAGCACAGGGTCTGGGTCTGGCAAATAGCAGATGCTCAGTAATGTTCACAGGTATTTCCTGGTATTCCTGACTCCTAGTGGAGTACCTCTTTCACTGTATCAGGCTGCTTTTTATAATGCTGCACACAGGCTTATGAATCATGTCTGCAGTGGGACGGGGACTGGACTGATTAATGCAAGTGCAGTGTTGCTTGTCCCTTGACGCTGCCAGCACCTACTTAATGCATTCCTGTTGTTTTGGGATCACAGTTGAAATCATTTATCAAAGTGAGTCTGCCTGAGGGCTTTCTTCCCTCTTGAACAGCATCACTCCATTCTTTATGTCCTCTTCTACAAGGTCAGCCTCTGGGCCTACCTGCTTCTTGGAGAATTTTAATAGTTTTTGACAAGGGGCATCTGTTCCTCCTTCCAAGAGTCCTCCAGATATCTGTAGTCATTGCCTCCGATGGCTTGCAGGATAGCCTCAGCATGCGTGTGAGGTTTTGGCAGCCTATGCGTGCATGTATACAAGTTCAGTCACTCAGCTGTGTCTAGCTCTTTGAGACCCCACGGACTGTAGCCCACCAGGCTCCTTGTCAACAATTTGAGGCCCCATGGACTGTAGCCCGCCAAGTATCCTCTCTGTCCATGGGATTACCCCAGCAAGAATACTGGACTGGGTTACCATTTCCTCCTTCAGGGGATCTTCCTGACCTAGAGATAGAAACTGAGTCTCCTGCATCTCCTGCATTGCAGGTGAATTCTGCACTTGCAATCAAACGGCACTTCTCTCCTAGCTAAGGGGCTGTCTTATCTAATGTATCTCAGATTATGAAACAGAATAGTTTCCAAAAATCCACTCTAGCTGAGACAGTCTGTGACTCTCTGGTTCCTCATTCTCTAAATTCTTTTATAGTGCCACAAATTAAATGTGTTTAAGTCTCAGAAGAAATTCAGAGCAAAATGAATTTGTCTGTCTGCTCCTATTCATCTACTTCCCCCCATGTTCCTTTAGAGTATCCATTCTTTTCACATAAGGTGCTTAAAGACTTAACACTGATTTTTCTTTCTAAGTCCTGTTGGGTGTTCTTCTCATTATTCCCAAGCTCCTAGCTGTTAAGTGAAAAGATGGTTCTTATTTATTTATTTACTGTCTTAAACAATTGTGCTATTGGAGTATAACTGCTTTACAATGTTGTGTTAGTTTCTGCTGTATAATGAAGTGAATCAGCTGTATGTATACACATATCCCCTGCCTCACATCGCCCCCCTCCCCATCTCACCCCTCTAGGTCATGCCGGAGCACTGAGCTCAACTCCCTCCGTTATGCAGCAGCTTCCCTCCAGCTGTCTATTATACACTCGAGAGTGTATATACGTCAGTGCTGCTCTTCAATTCACCCCTCCCTCTGCTTCATCCACTGTGTTCACGTGTCCTTTCTCTACATCTGCGTCCCTATTCCTGCCCTGCAAATAGGCTCGCCTGTAGCATTTTTCTAGAGTCCATATATATGTGTTCATGTATGATATTTGTTTTTCTCTTTCTGACGTACTTCACTCCATGAGATTCTAGGTCCGCCCACATCACTACACACGACCCAGTTTCATTTGAAAGGTTGGTTCTAAGTTAATCAAATAAAATGATTTCCAATGACTTTTTTTAACTTTCAATATGCAGTTCCTCCTAGATTGTGTAATTTAGATTATTGGAAGGTTAATTTACGTTCCTCCAAAAGGTCCAAAATAATCATGCCAATAGATAGCTATGAACATTGTGGCAGGGATATACAGGCTGGTACTGGGGTGTGCTCTGGTAAAGGACAGGGATTTGAGGGTACAAGTATCCCTGAAATAGTGCAAGACAGGCATGACTGCAGATGGTGATTGTAGCCGTGAGTTTAAAGCTGCTTGCTCCTTGGAAGGAAAGCTATGACACACCTAAACAACAGTTAAAAAATAGAGACATCACTTTGCAGACAAATGTCCTTATAGTCAAAGATATGGTTTTCCCAGTAGTCATGTACAGATGTGACAGATGGACCATAATGAAGGCTGAGTGCCAAAGAATTGATACTTTTGAATTGTGGTGCTGGAGAAGACTCTTTGAGAGTCCCTTGGACAACAAGGAGATCAGACCAGTCAATCCTAAAGGAAATCAACCCTGAATATTTATTGGAAGGATTGATGCTAAAATGCCAATACTTTGGGCACCTGATACAAAGAGCCAACTCATTGGAAAAGACCCCGACGCTAGGAAAGACTGAAGGCAAAAGGATAAGAGGGCAGAAGAGGATGAGATGGTTGCATGGCATCACTGACTCAATGGACATGAGTTTGAGCAAATTTTGGAAGATCGTGAAGGACAGGGAAGCCTGGTGTGCTGCGGTTCATGGGGTCACAAAGATTCAGATGTGAGTTAATGACTGAACAAAAATAACAACTGGCATGATATTGCAGTGTGACAAAATGAAATTTTTTCTAACTCAAGTGGTGTTAACAATACAACCTAGGCAATGATTTTCTAAAAATCTCTGTCAATTTTTCACATCTAAAATGATCAGATCTTTAGCTTCCTTAATATGCAGGGCTTACTGAGCTATGGCTCATTAGCATCATATATATAGAGAAGAGGATTGTGTTTTGTTGGAAAAATTTCCTGGACTCTGAGACTAGTATGATTCTGTATCATTTTTCTGGGCAAAACAGCTACTAGAACAGACTACCATATGCCAAGTGGGTAGTAATTCCTATGAGTTTGGAAGAGTCAGCTGACAGAGGTATTACATGTATGAGTTTTATCTTTTATGGAGTTTTACATTCTTCCCAATAAATGGAATTTTGGATATTTCATAAATACCTGTTAGTGTCACTGATTTCTTTGGTTTCTCTGTGTCACTGAAAAAGTGAAGTGAAAGTGTTAGTCCCTCATTAGTGTCTGACTCTTTGCAACCTCATTGACTGTAGCCTGCCAGGCTCCTCTGTCCATGGGATCCTCCATGCAGAAGAACTGGAGTGGGTAGCCATTCTCTTCTCCAGGGGCTCTTCCCAACCCAGGGATCCAACCTTGGTCTCTTGCATTGCAGGCAGATTCTTTATCATCTGAGCCACTAGGGAAGCTGCTCAATGTCAGTAGATTCACATATTTTATTGGGAGTACTTGGATTTTAGACATTTGGTACCTTACTGTGTTCCCTCAGTGTCTCTTATTTGACTCAGAAAGGATAAGGCATTTGCATCTGCACACTTAGTGGAGTTCTGCTTAATCTGTTTTATTGGGGCTATTTATGATTGTTGATTTCTCACTTGAACATCTTCATTTGCTGAACCAATCTGTCAACCAAGCGTATTGATTGAGCACCCCCCGTTTATAAGGCAGCAGGCTGGGGTTTGTTCCAAAAACAATAATGTATTATATATCTATCAAAGGCCTTTCTGGCAAAAGAAAGCTCCATGCACACAATCTTATTTTATTCTCTCTGAGAGAGATTAATGGAAAATAGATTCAATTCCATCTTTGCATCTATTCACACAAGCCCCCAAAATGTTTTTTGACCTGCTCAAGGTCATGCAGAGAGTGAGGGTGAAAAACTGACAAATCGGAATCAGAGAGTAAATTAAGTGGACACAGAGGATTTTTAAGTTGTGGGCTCATGTAGGACCTACGATTTCCTTTATGCGTAATTTGGAGAGCTGGTTTCAGCAAAAACAATTTGTGCAGGGGGTAATCTGATTATTGACACTATCCATCTTCACAACGCAAGGTCAGCATTGACTTTCACTTTGCCATTCTCAACAGCTGGGCAAGGTAAGCATAATCACAGGCAAATTTCAACTATTTGGCTTGTTCAATTTGTGCTTAACCACATGGGTTCTTCAAATACAAAAAAAAAGCTGCTCAGGCATATCATAATTTTCACTTCTCAGAGCTGAGATCTTTTGATTAGGACTTACCAAGAACAGGACTTTGACCTTCAATCCATTGGGGGGTGGGGAGAAATCTGTGTTTGCCTGTATTTTTTAAATGCTGAAGTAGAGGTTGAGTTGACAGAAACCATTGACCCTGAGAACGTATTGAGATCTTCATTTTCTTGTTTTATCCTGAATAGAAGAAGTTAAAAAAACCTAAACAACCAAAATCCAAGAAGTCACCCAAAACCAAACAAAACCAAAACATTAGAGTCATAACTCATAAGTACCAGTTTAATTACTTAGTTTGAAATACAATAATTGCTAGTTGCCATGATTGTGTGGGAGTGGCATGTGTGGTGAGGTGAGGTGAGGTGGTATTCTTAGCCATCTCATTATTGGTCATGTGTTTCCATTTCCTCACAAGACTGGTGATCTTTGATTGGATACATGCATTGTGAATTTTCCTTTGTTGAGTGCCAAACATTTTTGTATTGCTCTAAATACACTTTACCTTAATTTTAACATGCAGTTAAGAAACTTGGAAACAGTTTAATCCTTTGGAATTCTTATTAAGTCAAAGCTCTCTCTGCTTGCCACACAACGGACCAATAAATTGGAGATGAGGTGTTGAGGCAAGGAATACAACTTCATTCGGAAATGCCAGGCTTCCGAGAAGATGGCAGACTAATGTCCCCAAATAACCATCTCACTGGGGTCTGGATGCCAACTTCTTTTTAGAACTCAAGCATGTGGGAGTTAAGGAAGTAAAGTAAAAAGGACATTAATCTTGCAAATATCTCTTGAAATGGCCATCCTTGGCGGGGAAGGGGGGGGGTGCTGTGTGTTAATTTCTTCCTTCCTGTGGCCATTCACAGGTGGACAGGGTCAGGACGTTTCACTGAACAGGGGCATTTTAGTTTAACATTCAGGCCAAGGGGCAGGGTTCCCCGAGGCAGGCCATTATGTACAGACAGTATCCTTTCAGTGAAAAAAAGCAATGAGGAGCAAGGGTTAAAGTAAAAGAAACAGATCCAACATGGAATCAGACTTTTTTCTTCCCTGTTAAAGAGTCTTGCTTTTAAGGTGGGATCAGAGCAGTACCTTTCCCCACTAATGAAGCAAAATGATTCTGAGTACTCTATGCAATGTGCAATGCTCCGTGAATGATAAGGTTTTCAGTCTGTCCCATGAGCGTAGAGACTATCCCCAGACTTGTTTGGCTGCTGGGTACTGCTTCTTCTAATCCTTCAAAAAGTTTTTTCTGCTGACCTTAGGTAATTTCCTCACTTGCAAACACTGGAGTGATGAATAATCCGGCAAGATGCTTTAGAGATCTCTGGGGTTCTCTCTGTGTACAGAACTTTGGCACTCTCTACAGAGTCTTCTTGTGGGTATTATCTCCTAAGAACTCTGATTGCCTTGCTCTCCCAGACTCTTAGTTCTCTCTGCTCAACTCAGGGAGTCTGCTGGTCTCTGTCTGAATTCTTTCTCCCTGCCCTTTGAAACAGGAAACTGGGACAGCCATTTGACTTATCTCATCTGTTCTCCATCTCCTAGAGGTCCCTATCCTTCCTTGTCTTTTATACAGTGTTTTGAAATGTTTTGATATTTATATTTGATATTTTGATATATATATATATCTCAATACTGAGAAGATGGCAAAATAATGTCCCTAAATAAGTAATTTGGGGTGTGTGTGCATTTTTTTCAAGTGGCAGGGAAACCTGGCCCCTATTATCACATCTTAGCCAGAAGGAGAGGTTTGTGTTGATCATGAGTGGTAGAAACAGCAACCAATAAATCAAGAAAAGCACTTGTCAAAAACCAATAGAAAGGATATACAATGGAATATTACTCAGCCATATAAAGAATGAATTTGAGTCAGTTCTAGTGAGGTGGATGAACCTAGAGCCTATTACACAGCGTGAAGTAGATCGGAGAGAAAAACAAATATAGTGTATTAAGGAAAATGTGTGGAATCTAGAGATAGATACTGATGAACCTATCTGCAGGGAAGGAGTTGAGATGCAGTTGTAGAGAATGGACTTGTGGACACAGTTGGGGAGGGAGAGAGTGAGACAAATGGAGAAAGCATCATCATTTATACACTATCAATATATACTCTATCAGGTGTAAGATGGATAGTTGGTGAGAAGTGACTGTGTAGCATAGGGAGCCCAGTCTGGTTCTCTGTGATGACTTGGAGGGATGGGATGGGGGAAGGGGAGGGAGGCTGGGGAGGGAGGCTAGGGAGGGAGGGGATTTTTGTTGTTGTATGGCAGAAACCAATACAACATTGTAAAAAATTATATATGTATGTGTATGCATGCTCGGTTGCTTCAGTTGTGTCCAGCTCTTTGCAACCCTATGGACTGTAGCCTGCTAGGCTCCTCTGTCCATGGGATTCTCCAGGAAAGAATACTGGAGGGGGTTGCCATGCCCTCCTCCAGGGGACCTTCCTGACCCAAGGGCTGAACCCGCATGTCCTCTGTCTCCTGCACGGCAGGTGGATTCTTTGCAGCTGAGCCATTGGGGAACCCCATATGTACTTATATATAAAACCAATAGAGGCTGGGCCAGGGAATATCATTTCATGATGACTAGCTCTTGGTAATAGCCAGGTCAAATCTGGGGATGGGCTGAGAAATAGGTGTCCAGATACCTGAGTGCTTACTAGAAGGGAAGTATGTTTGTACATTTCTCCTATGGCCATGACTTTTCTTTTCCTTAAAGTGACAGTGCTCTTGAGTTACCAATCAATATTTGTAATCCATTTATTGGAATATTAATATGGTGCAGTCATTTGCAAAAAACTGCCAATATTTACCACAAGAGATATCTATCATTACAAAGATCTTTCCCAATTTAGAGGAATTACCTTTTTTTTTATCTGATACAGAAATACAGCAGATTCCCATAGTGCATTTGTTCACTTAATACAGATGACTGTTTGTCAAGAAGCTTGTAAGTGGTCTTTGTGAGTTTCCTTTACACTTTCAAACATTTGATCTTTACTCATCCGTCGGGAAACTACTGAGTTTTTATTTTTCTTTCAATTCTGTTGGGTTTTGCTTTATAGCTTTTGATGCTCTGTTGTTTGGTGTACACACACTGAAGACTGCTAAGTGAATTAACCCCTTATTATTGTGTAATGATCCTCTGTCTCTAATAATTTTCTTTGCTTTGAGGTCTTCTTTATCTAATACTAGGATAATCTCTTCTGCTTTAATGCTTGCATGCTGTTTCTTTTCCCATATTTTCACTCCCAACCTACTATGTCATATTTGAAAAGTGAATTTGTTTATGCCAAGCAAATAGTTCAGTAATTTTTTTTAAATTCACTCTGGCAATTGAATCAGACACAACTGAAGCACCCTAGTAGGCATGACAATCTCTGGTATGTTTCAGCCATTCACAGTTAAAGTTATGACATGTTAGGGCTTAAGTCTGCCGTTTTATTTTTTGTTTTCTGTTTGTTCCCTCTGTTTCCCATTTCTCTAACATCCTTTTCTTGCCCACCTTTTGGTTTCTTGAACATTTGTTTAGAATCTACTTTATATGTCATGATTTTGAATATACCACTTTGCATAATATTCTTAGTGATTGCTCTGGATATTACAATATACATATATAACCTATCACTCTCTACTGGTAATGAAGTTTTACCACTTTGAGTGAAGTGTAGAAATCTTATTTTCATTTAGGCATATTTACCCTCTCCACTTTAAAAATATAGCATTTTTAGTAGTGAGTTGGACAAAACCTTGTTTGAATTTTTCTGTAAGATCTTATAGCAATATCAAAATGAAGTTTTTCACCAACCCTCTATTTTCTCTTCATACACTGAGTGCCACACTGGATAATATATTTTTCTTCAACTATCAAAGGTAGTTTTAAAAACTCATGAACAGAAAGATAGCCTATTTTGCTGAGTTGATTTTGACCCATTCTATTGATCTTTCTTCCTTTGCAGATTTCCATATCGCCTCTGTTATACTTACTTTCTGTTTGGAGAACTTCCTAGGATAATTCTTTTTTGTTTGTTCATGATAAATTCTCTTAGCTTTCTTTCCTTTGAGAATGTCTTTATTTCCCCTTCACTGCTAAAGAATATTTTTGCTGGGTATAGAATTCAAAGGTAACATTTCTTTTTGTAAGCATTTTTAAAGTATTGTCCTGCATCCTGTTGGTTTGATTGTTTCAGATGAGATACTTACTGCCTTTCAAACCATGGTTCCCCTGGATGTGGCCTTTATTTCTAGCTGCTTTCATTAATGTTTTCTTTGTCTTCCGCTTTTAGAAGTTTAATTATGATGTGTCTTGATGTAGATTTCTTTCAGTGAATACTGTTTGGAGTTTCCTCAATTTCTTGAATTTGTAGGTTTAGGTTTTTCACAAATTTGGGAAATTTTTAGCTATGATTTTTGTGAATATTTTTTTAACTTCACGTTTTTTCCCTTGTCATTCTGGGACTCTGATGACAAATTTTAAATCTCTTTTTACTGTCTCCCAGGTTTCTAAACCTCTGGTTTCTTTTTGCTTTTTTTTTTTCCCACTCTTCCAGCTGGGTAAATTCTATTGATTTGTGCTCAGTTTCAATGATTCTTTTGTATGCCATTTCCACATTACTTTTGAATCCATCCAGTGAAGTTTTAAGAAAAATTATCACAGTATTTCTTAGGTCTGCAATTTCACTTTGGTTCCTTTTTATGACTTTTTTCTTGGGATTTTCTTTTCTTCTCCATTGGTTTCATGAGAATCTGTAATTTCCTGCTGAAGTACTTTTATGATGGATCCTTTACAATCCGTGACAGTTAATTTCAGCACGTCACTCACCTTAGTGCTGGTATCTGTTTCTGTCTTTTCTTCCCCAAGTTGTGACTTTCCTGGTTCTTGATAGTTATATCTTTTGTTTTAGCAGATTATTTTAAACCTGTTTAGGTTTAGAACACACATCCTGGTCTGCTTTGGGGGCTGTAATACTGATATCACTTCAGTTTTCGGAAGATTGGACCTAGGACTCTATCTTTATTAGGACTTGAGGTTCAATGTCTAGAGTATCACAAAGTCACTGTTTATTGGTTAATTTATTATTTTTTTTAAATTTTTTTATTAGTTGGAGGCTAATTACTTCACAACATTTCAGTGGGTTTTGTCATACATTGATATGAATCAGCCATAGATTTACACTTATTCCCCATCCCGATCCCCCCTCCCACCTCCCTCTCCACCGATTCCTCTGGGTCTTCCCAGTGCACCAGGCCCGAGCACTTGTCTCATGCATCCCACCTGGGCTGGTGATCTGTTTCACCATAGATAGTATACATGCTGTTCTTTTGAAACATCCCACCCTCACCTTCTCCCACAGAGTTCAAAAGTCTGTTCTGTATTTCTGTGTCTCTTTTTCTGTTTTGCATATAGGGTTATCGTTACCATCTTTCTAAATTCCATATATATGTGTTAGTATGCTGTAATGTTCTTTATCTTTCTGGCTTACTTCACTCTGTATAATGGGCTCCAGTTTCATCCATCTCATTAGAACTGATTCAAATGAATTCTTTTTGACGGCTGAGTAATATATCCATGGTGTATATATACCACAGCTTCCTTATCCATTCATCTGCTGATGGGCATCTAGGTTGCTCCAGTCCTGGCTATTATAAACAGTGCTGCGATGAAACATGGGGTGACGTGTCTCTTTCAGATCTGGTTTCCTCAGTGTGACCAAAGGAGGCAAGGATATACAATGGAAAAAAAAGACAACCTCTTTAACAAGTGGTGCTGGGAAAACTGGTCAACCACTTGTAAAAGAATGAAACTAGAACACTTTCTAACACCATACACAAAAATAAACTCAAAATGGATTAAAGATCTAAATGTAAGACCAGAAACTATAAAACTCCTAGAGGAGAACATAGGCAAAACACTCTCCGACATTAAATCACAGCAAGATCCTCTATGACCCACTCCCAGAATATTTGGAAATAAAAGCAAAACTAAACAAATGGGACCTAATGAAACTTAAAAGCTTTTGCACTACAAAGGAAACTATAAGTAAGGTAAAAGACAGCCCGTCAGATTGGGAGAATAATAATAGCAAATGAAGAAACAGACAAAGGATTAATCTCAAAAATATACAAGCAACTCCTGCAGCTCAATTCCAGAAATAATAGAATGACCCAATCAAAAAATGGGCCAGAAGAACTAAACAGACATTTCTCCAAAGAAGACATACAGATGGCTAACAAACACATGAAAAGTGCTCACATATCACTCATTATTAGAGAAATGCAAATCAAAACCACAATGAGGTACCATTACACAGTCAGGATGGCTGCTATCCAAAAGTCTACAAGCAATAAATGCTGGAGAGGGTGTGGAGAAAAGGGAACCCTCTTACACTGTTGGTGGGAAAGCAAACTAGTACAGCCACTATGGAAAACAGTGTGGAGATTCCTTATTGGTTAATTTAAAGTATGAAAACAGGAATTAGGGCACAGGGACAGAGACTCAGGGTCACTCCAAAGATCGGTCATTTAGGTTACCCCAGACTTTCTGAAAGAGGGAACTTCATGGCTGGGGGTGGTCTAATTCCTCAACTGGTTACTATGCTAATAGCTGTGTCATACAGTTTGCAACGTATTTGAATCTTTCAGCACATGTGTGTGTGCACATGTGCACACACACACAGACACAGCTTAAAAAATTTTTTTTGGACTTCAGGTACAGAAGGTTGAATTAATCGTCCCCTTCAGTATATGGCATACTGTCATCACCGGCCTGTATAAGGCACTCTTTAGATTTTTCTCTTCTTTATCATTAGATTCTTGCTCTCATTTTCTCCCCATGGACACCTGCTCCAAGGACTTTGATACATGGCCCTGAATCGGTATGTGCTCATAAAATATGTTGTTTTTCATGTGTCTCCAGTTTACCTAAAGGGGGCCTATCAGTTTTTTTTTTCCTTGCAACAAGCTACATTCACGGTGTATACATCTAGTTTATATCATTTAACACTTACATGAATGTTAAGTGCACCTATCACATTTTATTTTGTGATGGTTACATGGATTATCTTCAACTTCCCAGCATAATCAACAAGTCTGAAATAATTATTCTCATTTTAGCTGCTTTATGGATTTATATGAGAATTTCTCTAAGATATATTCCCAAAACTGGGGTGTCTGATTGTGTGTATAGATAATAATGTAAAGACTCAATTTCACAAGGGTTGACAGAGTACGTTCCCAAATGGCTATTCCAGTTTATCCTCTCCTTTGCAGCCTAGAAGATTCCTGTCTAAACACTCTGCCAACATTTAGTATTATGTGGTGGGCTTTCAGGGTTGTTTTATTTTGGATTTGTCTGACTGCTAGAGAATTTGGGGTTTTTCTGGTGACTCAGATGGTAAAGAATCCACCTGCAAAGCAGGAGACCCAGGTTCAAACCCTGGGTCAGTAAAATCCCCTGGAGAATGGCATGGCAGCCCACTCCAGTATTCTTGCCGGAGAATCCCATAGACAGAGGATCCTGGTGGGCTATAGTCCATGGGGTTGCAAAAAGTCGGACACGATTGAGCGACTAACATTGTCACCTTTTCAATAGAGAATTTGAACATTTCTTCCCATATTTGATGGATCTAAAAAAAAAAATAAAAAATCAAAGGGAAGCAAACTCATACTGAGTTCCTAATGTGTGTGTTATGTGTTGTATGCTTCCTGTCAACTCATTACTGTATTCTCATTTTCAAGATGAGAAAGCCAAGGTTTAGATGATTATGTCAACAGTCTAAGTTCACACTGGGATCCCTTTGTAATACAGCCTGTCTGACCCAAGCTCAAGATTAACACAGTTCATTATTCTGGGCATTAGAATATTTATTGAAGAGGTTAAATGGACATTTTTTCCCTCTTGGCCGAAGCAAAGGGATTAGGTGGGGGAAATGAAGGCAACCGCATAGTTCTGCAATTTCCTCTAAGAAAAAAGAAATTGCCAACATGGCTTTGAGTAATGGGCAAGTAAGTTTGGTTGGGCCAACATCCTTCAGGTTCTGAGTCATTAAAATTCATTCCCAAACACTTGCTGTAACTGCTGTATGCACAGTATCCTGAAGAGACTATGAATGCTGGTGAAATAAATTAGATATGAACCTTGTCTCAAGATAGTTTCTATTCAGCTGAGGATTAAGTGAAAATAGCCACAATTGTGAGTGGCATGCAGGAAGGTGTAGGCACGGGCTCAATCCTCCATAGGCACCTAGTGTCAGCTATCAGGGCTCCGTGCGTGCAAGACCAGGTGGAGGTCACCTTCAGTGATCTGTGCTGTTTTCAGTACCTTCTGATTGAAAGAAACTTTCTGATGTTGTAACATGCAAAATAGATGTTGGAGAAGGTGAACCCTTTGAGATTTTTTTTTTGGATACAGACCATTTTCAAAGTCTTTATTGAATTTGTTACAGTATTGCTTGTGTTTTATATTTTGTTTTTTCGGCCGTGAGTCCTGTGGGATTTTAGCTCCCCGACCAGGGATTGAACCCGCACACCCTATCTTGGAAGGCAATGTCTTAAACACTGGATCACCACATAAGTCCTTGAAACCTTTATTTTAATAAAAATTCTGGGATTCCCAAAGACACCAAAAGTAAACTAAAAAAAAACACTAAGATTGTGATGCCTTTAAGGATAGCTTCATATTAAGGCAAAAAAAAAAAAAAATAACGCAACCCCCCCCATCCCCCAAAATGTTTGGTGCCAACATTCTGCCCTAAACCAGCTTGAGTGAATATAACAACCTGAAATTGACACAGCCTCATGGAAAAAAAGTTCATTTGTTTCCTCAATTTACCAGCCTGCTTCCACCCACCAGTGCACACACATCAGGCTAAGGCTCCTCCCATGCAGGCCGGTTGACCTGCTGCAGGAAAGGATCACCCCTGACAGTCCAGAAGGGGTAAATTATTGCACACTGGCACCTATCAGATCAGCGAACCTCTCTGATGTTCAGCAACTCCCATCCTTTGTCTCTCTTCTCCAATGATCTTCAGAGATGTTAAGACAGTTATCAGGAAGAAAAAAGATCATTTCAAAAACTCTCTGAGAAGTATGTACACTTTATTAGTAGCTTTCATTGAGACAGTTTTCCCCAATTTTGTATCAGTATGTACAAAATCTCTGATACAACCTGGAGAAGTAGATATTATTCCCATTTTATGGATGAGAAAACTGAGGCTTAGAGAGGTGATTATTAATACCTGACTGAGTTCACCAAGCAACTTAGCAGCACATCTAACACATGAACTCAGGCTGTCTAAGTCTAAAACCCATGTTTTAAAACCCATCATTTTAATATAAAGAGGGATACATTGGACTTTTGCAAAGCCCAGTTCATGAGGCTTCTAAAGCTGGAAAAATAGAAAATCATGCGAGAAAAAAAAAGTGTAGTAAAAATGGACCAGAAAGGACTTTCCTGGTGGTTCAGTAGCTAAGGCTTTGCTCTCCCAACTCAGGGGGTCAGGTTCAACTTCTGATCAGAGAACTAGATCCTTCATGCCATAACTAAGAGTTCTCTTGTCACAGTAAAAAGATCCTGCATGCTGCAACTAAGACCTGACACAGGCAAATGAAAAAATAAATAAAATATTTTCCAAAATGAACCAGAAGAATGGAAACAAGGGGCATCACCAAGGAAAAGGTAGCCCCTCCCTCTACGTTTTTTTCTGAAGTCTTTAATAAGTTGCTCGGGGTTGGTCCAGATGTCTTTTCTATTCCAAGGAGACCAAAGCAGGGGATTGGTTTTAAAAAGACTGTTAGATTAATGGATGAAATATACTGCAGTGCTAAATAGCTTTCATCATTTCATTATTTACAAATTCACTGAGACCATGCATTGCCAGCTCCAGGACACAGGTCTCTTGGGTCAGCCCAGTAATGGCTTTGGGTGACTCCAGACTAATCCATCTCAGCCACTGGATGACATTTATAGGAAAGTTAAAAAAAACTTTGGCCTAGTTAAAGAAACTCACGAAGTAGAAAATATAAATATACTAGATTTACATATACAGTTACAAAGGAAAATAGAAACATGTTAAAAAAAAGATGCACAGATACCATTCTGGGTGAGACAGCTATAGGATGGAGCCGTTAATGAAGAAATGAAAAAATTTCACAACACCACTGGTTAAGAAGTTTAGAAGTAGAGGCCACCAGAGTTTTTGGAGAACAAATGATGCTTCTGAGTCCAAAGAAAATGAAAATTTAAGGCTATATTGTGGAGTAGGAAATGGCAACCCACTCCAGTATTTTTGCCTGAGAAATCCCGTGGACAGAGGAGCCTGGCGGGTGGCAAAGAGTCAGCCACGCATGCAAAGGTATATTGCATGATTTAGTTGATCAGGTCAGCGAAAGTTGCAAATGGGAAGAAAAGAGCAAGACAGGTTAAGGGCAGAGGGGTCACAGGTATAGTCAGCAGAATAGTGAAATTCACTGCAGGTTAAGCCTGTGTCTCAGACAGAAGGTATTTGAACAAGTGAAATGTTTGCAGACCTCCATCTGTAGATAGGATAAAAGTTAATAAATAGATGATGATGCAGTTTTTTGGAAGTGAACCAGTTCCTGTTTTAATCAGCTAAGTATCTCCTTTGGCCAGGGGCAGAGACAAGAGGGAACTAGCTTTCTTTCCTGTCTAAGCAGTTTCAAAGTATCCTCAAGGCACTTTTGCTTCTTCCCTTATTTTGTTTTCTTCTTCCCCTTCCTTCCAGAACTCATTATTTTAACTTTAAAAGTATTTTCATTGTATACATGTACCACATCTTCCCTATCCATCCCTCTGTTGATGGACATCTTGGTTACTTCCATGTCCTGTAGCTATTGTAAATGGTTCTGCAATGAACGTTGGGAGTACATGTGTCTTTTTGGGTTATGGTTTTCTCAGGGTATATACCCACTAGAAGGATTGCTGGCTCATATGGTAGTTCTGTGCCTAGTTTTATAAGGAGTCTCCAAACTGCACTGTTCTGTTCTATGGCTGTACCAGTTTGCATTCCCATCAACAGTTTGAGAGGGTTCGCTTTTCTTCATACCCTCTCCAGCATTCATTGTAGATTTTTTTGATGATGGGCATCCTGACTCAGCCATAAAAATGAATGAAAATGAGTCACTTGGAGTGATGTGGATGAACCTAGAGCCTGTAGCACAGAGTGAGGTAAGTCAGAGCAGAAGAGAAGAACAAATGTTGTGTATTAACGCATATATATGGAATCTAGAAAAATGATACTGTTGAACCTATTTTACATCTGTGAAAGTCAAAGACTGCATTTGCTCATAATCCAAAAAAACAGAAACCAAACCAAAGCTGAACATTGAGACATGTATAAACTAGAAATGTTCAAAATACAAAAAAAGTAGAATGTTTTGATTTAAGATCTTTAAAAATAGATAGTAAATGTTTAGGCGAAATAAGGAGCTAAGAGCTACTTTGGATGCTGAAGAGTTTTCAGCTAACTTTTATGACTGCTGTTAAGAATGTACACACACACATATGACTCTTCCACTCTCTTTGGGGCTATAAAGCCATACTTTCTAATTAGATGTATAAGACTTGGCTTGCTCAGAATTGGTTTTGGTTCTCAAGCAACTGATTTGTAGCAGCTGGGAGTTTTAGCACCCTGTGCTGTTGTTAGAACTATACTAGCCTAACTGCTCAGAACCAGGCCTTGGGGCATGTTCTGCACCTTTCTTGCTTTGAGGGTTCTATATTGGATTGTTGGGCAATTGTTGCAGAGAGATATAGGATGTTCAGAGGGATTCAAATCCAGAGTTTATTTAGCACTTATTTGATGAGTGTTGTAGAAGAGATAACTCATTTAATGCTCACAAAAGTCATTGGCATTAGGTACCCTTGGAGACTCCGTTTGATAGATTAGGAAACCAGAAGATGTTTTACAACTAGTTATACAATCATACAGCTAGTTAGTAATGACGATGAGATTTGAACTCAGATAGTTTGGAGCAAGCCCATATACATCAGTACTGCCTCCTACATAAGTGCCTGCAACACCCTTCTCCCCTGCCTCAAAGGAGAAAAATATTCCAGTAGGGGCATACCTTGTTTTATTAGACTTTGTTTTATAGTGCTTCACAGATACTGCATTTTTCACAAATTGAAGGCTTGTGGCAACCTTGAATTGAGCAAGTCGTGTCAGTATCATTTTTCCAACCACATTTATTCATGTCACGTCTCTGTTTCACATTTTGGTAACTCTTGCTATATTTCAAACTTTTCCTTTATTATTATATTTGCTATGAGGATCTGTAATCAGTGACCTTTGATGTTATCATTGCAAAAAAAATTACAGTTTGCTCAAGGTTCAGATGATGATTATAATTTTTTAGCAACGAGATTTTTTTTTGCTTAAAGTTTCTATTTGTTTTTTTAAATTAATTTTTATTGGAATATAGGTGTTTTACAATGTTTTGCTAATTTCTGCTATACAGCAAAGTGAACCAGCCACATGTGTACATATGTCCCCCTTTCATTGATTTCCTTCCCATTTAGATCTCCACAAAGCCCTACATAGAATTCTCTGTGCCGTGTAATAGGTTCTCATCAGTTATCTATTTTACACACAGTATCAATAGTGTGCATACATCAATCCCAGTCTCTCAATTCATCCCACCCTCCCTTGGCCCCTGGTATTCATTCATTCGTTCTCTACATTGGTGTCTCTATGTCAGGCTTTGCAAATAAAATCATCTATACCATTTTTGTAGATTTCACATATATGCATAATTCTGACGTCACTCTGTATGCCAGTCTCTAGGTCCATCCACTTCTCTGCAAATGGCAGAATTTCACTCCTTTTGGCAATGAAGTATATTAAAATTAAATTATGTATCCATATTTAACATAATACTATTCACACTTTATTGATTAAATTATAGTGTAAACATAGCTTTTACACACATTGAGAACCCCCCCAAAATTCATGTGACTTGCTTTAGGGAATATTTGCTTCATTGCAGTGGTCTGGACCTGAATCTGCAGTATCTCTGAGGTATACCTATGCTCCATCAGCCCCTGGAAATAGGTGTTTTCTTGCTTTGTAGGCATGGAAAATAATTATAAGTGTGAAATGAGAGTGACATTCAGTAACTTATAAATACTGTGCACGGTTCATGCATGCTGAGTAACTAGTCGTGTCTGACTCTTTGCGACCTTAGGCTCCTCTGTCCATGGGATTCTCCAGGCAAGAATAGTGGAGTGGGTTGCCATGCCTGCCTCCAGGGGATCTTCCCGACCCAGGGATTGAACCCACGTCTCTTATGTTTCTTGCATTGGCAGGCGGGTTCTTTATCACTAGCGCCACCTGGGAAGCCCTGTAAATACTGACAGGGCCCTAAATATATTGCTTCTTATTCATTCTTCTAAGCCTTTGCTCTCAACATTTCCCCAGTCCACAGTTCCCTCTTTCTGCTTCCCTGGCTACAGAAACTTATGGCAGGGGGTGGGGATTAAAGTCCGCATCCCCTATTCCAAACTGGTTTATATGATTTTATGTTGTTTCTCCCAGTCATGGACATCCTTGACACTTCGAGTTTGTTTCATTTAGAGACAGATGGATAAAGTGAAAAGGGCATTGAAATTGAAATCAGAATAATTGTGTTTAAGATTCAACTCAAACATTATTTGCTCGGTGACCTTCACCAGATCACATCTCTGAGACATCCCCTTTTTTCTTGCCAGTTTTAATAAGAAACAGATGTACCCATTTAGGAAACGAACTTTATCTAAGGATTAATCAAGATTACAAATGTAAAAACGTTTGTAAATTGTAAATGCGCTCTACAATGTGTACTATGGTGTTATTCTAATCTCTTTTCCTCAGCTCCTGGAAATTCTAATTTTAGCACATTTATATTTTCTTTAACACCAAGCTTCGTGTCTTGAGTTTAAGGGGTGCTCAATGAAATCCCAGGGACGGGGGAGCCTGGTGGGCTGCGGTCCATGGGGTCCCACAGAGTTGGACATGACTGAAGCAACTTAGCAGCAGCAGCAATGAACATTTGTTGATTTGCTTTGCTAATGAAGGTGGTTTTCCCCCCAGCCCCACCCCACAGGGAGCTATTTTTAGTTTTTTATACATATCCAGTTTATCTGCATTGGTACATTGGCAGGTGTTTTTTTCTCAAGTTATGTGTCTCCAACTCTTTACATTTTGCCTTTCTGTTTTGGGAATATATATTTTCAAATGACAGGTGTGTGTGTGGGAATTTCTGCTTTTTTGCAAACTTAAAAGATGAGGGAGAATGAAAGAATAAGGTATAACATATAGAAGAAAAGACTGGATTCATGTTTTGGTGAGACAGAAACAGCAAATGAGAAGAAAAATTAAGGCTAGACTTGGTGTTTGTAGAGGTGGATTAGATGATGTTGAAAAGCTACCAACATTCTTCATTTTTTTTGAGTGGAGATATGCATGATACCAGTTTCAATTCCTTGTGTTTGGATGGGATGGAGATTTTATGGGCCTCGGTGGGGAGTTAATTTAATCCGGCCTATAGGATGAAGCTAACATATGGCGAGTTCCTCCTCCATAGTCCACGGCAGCTCCCCCTTCCTATTATGGGGAAAGACCTGATCTTTTCTGTGTGTGTTGCAAAGCAAGGGAGGCAGTTGGTTATATTCCTAAATGCTGGTTGCGCTTTGTGGGCTGCTTAGAAACGATTGCTAAGGTGTTTCCCATCCTTTCAGTTCCCTGCTGCCACCTGGGTTCCTGAGGGACATCCCAGAGCTGCAGAAGGATGGGCTGATGGGCGGGTGGCTAGATTGCTGCTCAGCCTCACCACCTGGCTCCAGAACTGCTCCATCTGTCAGTTGTTCCGGGCAGCTGAAGAGTCCAGCAGTTCAAAGCTCCACTCCGGGCTGCTTCTGAACATTTCTTTATTCTCCCAGGACCTGATAATCTGGCCAGGGAGAGGGCATTAGAGCCAAGAGCTTCTCATCCCAGCAGCCCAGGGTGTACAGGGTTGGCAGCCAACAGGCTCCATGCTGTTTTGCTCCTTAGGAATTTGCATAAGAATTGTGCTTATTTCTGTTCACTTTACCATTTTCTCTTTTCATGATTTGTCTGTGAGAAGTTTGGGATGAATTACAAATTTACTATCCAATAAGGCTTGGAGGTAATGTAAGGTGGTACTTCATTCATGGCACAGATAAGAAAGCTGAGGGTTTACCGAGTAAATCTGAAAAGAAGGAAATGCTGTTAGTGTTGGAGGAATGTTAGCCTAGCAGATCCAGGGAGGCCCCTTTC
This sequence comes from Cervus canadensis, assembly GCF_019320065.1. Taxonomy (NCBI): domain Eukaryota; kingdom Metazoa; phylum Chordata; class Mammalia; order Artiodactyla; family Cervidae; genus Cervus; species Cervus canadensis. The sequence goes on along the minus strand of NC_057415.1, from coordinate 5,626,874 downwards.
TGGGAAACCGAATTGACACTTAGGCAGATGTGTGTGCTGCCCATTTCCAAGCCCATTTTAACAGTCAGGTTTTAAGGATTCGAATTACCTATTTGTGTTGTAGCTGCACAATGCAGACAGAGGAACAAATGAGGTTCCTTTATTGATTTTCTATTTGTACCTAACAAACTACCTCATACTTGACTGCTTAAACCACACACATTTATGCTCTCACAGTTCTGTGGTTTAGGAATCCAGGCTTGGCTGAACTTGGTCCTCACCTCAAGGTCTCAGCAGACTATAATGAAAAGTGTCAGCTGGATTGTATTTTCATCTGAAGGCCCAAATGGGGAGGCATCTACTTCTAAGCTCACTCATGTTGTTGCAGAATTTATTTCTTTGTAATAGTAGGACTCTGGGCTTCAATCTCTTGCTGGCTGGCAGTCAGAGGCTTCTTTTAGCTCCCTGGGGCCCCGTACCATTTATTGTCACTTGATCTCCTCCACGCATTCTCTGGTAGCGTGGCTGCTTTCTTCTTCAAAGTCAGAGAAAAAGAGACTGAGTCTACTAAGACAGAATCTTATATAATGTAACATGATCATGAGAATGACCAGTGCCATATTTTATTGACCAGATGCAAGTCTTGCCCACAAAAAAGGGAAACCAAGAGGTGGGAATCATGGGCTACCCTAGAGAATGCCTCCTGTTTCAGAATCCACTATCAGATGGGCTGGTTAGGTTTGCTTGTTTGTGGACTGAAATTAGACTCTGGTTCTAAGGCAGCCCTTGTATAAGTATACAATTACATGTGGCCATGAAACCAAGTTCTGCACATGCAATGTGAGGAGAATTGATGTTTATCTTTTCCCAACCTGGCCCTTGGATATCTTCACTATAAATTCCACACTGTCCTTCTAAATCCTATTCTTGAACAGAGAGGACTACAAGAACTCAGAAGAGGCAGAGGTATGAAAGATGAAAAGAGATACCTGAGTGAATTACTCTTTTTTTTTTTTAAACTTCTGTCATCATGGCTTAATACCAGTTTCTTTTTACATGCTTGGATTCAAAGATGACTGGGAAGGCTCTCACCTCAAAACATGTGGGTAGAAATGCCTAAAATTTCATCATTATGTATTCATTTCTTAAGTGTTATCATTGTCTTGATCATAGCACCTTTTGAAACAAAAGTATCCCATGAAGGAGAGATATATACATCTTTAAGTACCAGTGGACCTGACAAGAGAAATGGGATAATAATTCCTGAGAGAAAAGAAGGCTGAAAGACAGACAGATGAAAGGTAGATAGTAATTTATTTTACAGATGTTTGTTGAGTATCTACTATGTGGCAGGTAATATGCTGGGCATGAAATATAAAGAATACTGTGCCTCAGTCCCCAGAGAGTTAGCCTTTTACTGTTTCAGAGGTGAAGCAGCACCTTACACTAAATGTGTACATAAGTTTGGTCATGATTCTTTATCCCCCACAAAGCTGTTGTTAAATAAATGTGTGTTTTCATTCATACCATCTCAGGATCAAGGAAATATGCCACGGCTGGAGGCTTTTCATATGATGTGTCACTTAATGATACTGCAATAGGATATTATTAACCCCATTTAACTCTTACTCGTCTTTCAATACTCTAATTATCTGAAAAATTTATCTCATCTCACATTAGATCATCTTTCCTTATTAATCACTCTTACAGTGGCAAGTGTCTTATCTCCCCAGGACCTCAAAATGTTGCCATTATGTTTATATGATTATTAAATTTACTTTTAGCTTCTTTACCATATTGCAAAATGTATGAGGAAAGGGACCATGGCCGCTTTTGCTCCCTTGTATAACACATTACATACAGGATATTATTGACTTATAATCCATGTTTGTTGAATGGATGAATAAATATGTAATCAACTTGTCAAATTTCTAATAGTGTGGAAAAAGGAGGTGATCTCTCAATGACACCTGAGTTGGTTCCATGGAGTAACTGTTACTTGCCTGCACTTTCCTATAGACCACTAATCATCGACCCAAATCATGGTCTGACCACCCAGACATCATAGAGAAACCCAGGAGAGATCACACTTCCTTTCCTACCCATTCCTTTCGTCACTATACCTCTTGTATACAAGTCAGGGTTTAGAGATGGTCTGTAGAGTCAGAGAGTATTTTCATAATAGCAGCAACACAAAAAACTTAGAATTAACTTAACAACTCAGATATTAAAAGTCTTCCCATCCATGTCTTAATTTTTCAGTGGCCACTTTCTCTGTAAGTGCTTACCTCTTAAAAAGTCATGTTGTCTCTTCCTACACACCACTTCCCCTTGTTTATTTCTCCAGCATATCAATATACCCTTTCCTCTATCTCTTTCATTCTATTTCCATTTCTCAAGGCCTCTGAGCTTTGCCTTCTAACTTCCTCAGGGAGATAATTTCCTAAGAAAACTCTGTTGTCTACCAAAGGGTGGCTCTGGTGCTGGTAATACTTTGATTTCCCCCTTACCCGCATGCATTTTCTCTTTCTACCTCATCAGAGAGTCATTAGGACGCTCATGAGTTGCACCCCTATGCCCCTGTGCTCCTCATGATTCATGACTATTGGTGGAGAAACACTTGACAGCCTTGAGACAGATTCCTTGGCTCCACTGCATTCCTACTGAATCCACCTCTCTGAGAATGATCCTAGACTCTCCATTTTTAACAAGCCCCCTAATGATTATTACATACATTGAAGTTTGATTTAAAAAAACAAACAAACTGGGACCTCCCTGGAGGTCCAGTGGTTAAGACTTCGCCTTCCAACGCAGGGGATACAGGTTCAATCCCTGGTTGGGGAGCTAAGATCCCATATGCCTTGTGTCTAAAAACTCAAAACATAGAACAGAAGCAATATTGTAATATACAAAATAAAGAGTTTAAAAATGGTTCACATCAAAGAAATCTTTGAAAAACAGAAGCAAAACTGACTTTGCAGAGTCCTGTCTTGCTTTCAGTTCACGCCTTACTCCATTGCAGTTGGCCTCATTAGCACATTTACCTTCTTAGTTTTATCTTTATTTTTATCACACATCCTCAATATAACAGCTTATTCTCTTGCCCTCTCTATACCACTTCTAAAGGTTTAACTTCTTTTCAACTGTTTCTTTTCTATGAATAAATGAATAGACAGAAATCTCTCTTAAGAATGAAAACAATCTTCCTGGCCTCTGCCAGCCACCACCAGGCTTAGTTCTCTCTTTCTATTCAGAGATAAATTTCTCAGGGGAATTGCCTACATTCACTGTCTCATTTTCTGCATATCCCATTCCCTCCTTAGCCCACTGCAGTTTGACTTTTTGCATTGCTATGAGAAAATTCTCACCAGAGTCTCTCATCCACTTAAATATTATTTTTCAGTTCACATTTTAATTGATCCTTTAACTTCTTTGCATCTGTGACATCCACTCTTGCCTACCTCTGCTTTACTCATCTGGTCATACTGTCTCTGTCTTCGTTATGCTTCTTCTTCCCTTAAGTGGGCCTAAAATTTGAGATTTATTAAGGCTCAGTCCTAAAGCTCTTTCCATAGCCACTCTGACTAAGGTTGGTTTCGCCAGAATTAGCATGTAGTGTATTTGTTAAGGAGTATTCTTGGGATCCACACCTATGGATGGGAGAAGGATTCCAGGTTTGTTTGAGGGAAGAGTCGAGCTGTGATAAAGATCCAACCACAACCTCAATCAGCAATATGGGGAACTCTGAAACTGAAACGGTTCCTCAGTGTTTCTGGGCTGGGTCATGATGCCCTGGCCTTTATAATCTCTCGTATATTTGTGGTCAAGCCGGAAATAGATATGACATGATTTCTGGAGATAAAATACTCCTGAGGTATCTGACAGATAAGGGCGCTCAGGCAACGGCACGCTCAGCGATGGAAGCAACTGGTAGTTACATAAAAGAGGACGTGGGGGGCTCATTGAAGTGAACTCCAGATACCTCTTTTTTTGTCCATTTGCAAACTCATCTACAATTACTCTTACAGGGAAAAACAAAATCTAACTAGTGTTCAGTCTGTTTAACTTTAACCTTTGCTTCCTGTTGCTTTTGTTCAGTAAAAGGACACTGTCTTTACATAATGACCTGTCTTGGGGAACCGTGCCCCTTTGCCTGAATGTTTAACCAAAGTGCCTTTGTTCAGGGAAACATACTGACCTGTGAATGGATGCAAGAAAAAAAATTAATACAGCCCCTCCCCGAGGCTGGCCATTCCAGGAGTATTTGCTTTTATACCTTCCTTCCTCACCTCCTCCCCCACCTTTGTTCTATAAAAGAAACCAGCATTCAGACCCTAATCGGATGGCTATTTTGAGCCACTAGTGTTCCACCTGTTTGGTCTGCCAGCTTTCCTAATAAAGTTATATTCCTTACCTCAATGCTTTGACTCCCAGTTTATTGGCCTGTCATGCTGTGAGCAGAGCAGGCTTGGACTCAGTAACATTACCCTTTGGTTGGCCTTGTCTCTGAGCTCTAGCTCCATATTCCCAACTGTCTGCCCGGCATCTGCAATTCGACATCAAGGGCATCCTCAGCTCAGCACCTCCAAACTGGACTCTGCCTTTGTCGTTCTCCTACCCAAACACCACAACTGTTTTTGTTTTTTCTCTCTTTTCCTCTCTTAGTAGGTGACCCCATCACCTGATCAATCCTAGAAATCATCATGCTCTCTTCGCTGATCTTTTGTCAATTCCCACGTGGAATAATAACTCACATTCTGTTGTTGTGATCTTTGACATCGTTTGAATCCATCTCCTGCTTCTCTTTTCACTGCTAAGTCTCGAGTTCATGCTCTCGTTATTTCAACTCAAGGATACTAAGGTAACATTCTAATGCGTCTCTTCCCATCATTCTTCTGTCTTTTCAGTTTCAACAATCTTTCTATAACTTAGATTGATCAAATCTCTATTCTGCTTAAAACCCTGAAATAATTTTCTTGTTATTTTAAGATAAGGACTCATATCTTTAACATAAACTGTTGGGTTCCTGCATATCTCACCAGAATAATCTCATGGCCCAGTTTTAGCCACGTTGGCCTTCTTCATATTGATTAAGGGTGTCATGCTCCTTCTAACCTAGGTCATGGACATGACCTTTGGTCATGACTCTTTACCTGAACAACACTCTCACCCCACCTCCTACAATTACTTTTGTCTACATATGGAATTTCCACTCAAGCGTTAGATTTCACATCAGCAGTTACTTCACTGAGATTGCCCTGAGTTCCCAAAACTGTTCTGAGTTCCGTTATAATGTCTCATAGTACACTTTTCCTTAAAGAAATTGCAATTACTTCCAAGTATACATATATTAGTTGGATAATTAGTGGCTTCTTTTTTTCAGTAGAATATTATTTCCACAAAGGTAAGGACCTTGTTTTTATAAAATTGTATCTTAAGTTCCTGGTATATGGAAGGAAAACAGCTTAGCTTCCCATATCTAAACAGAAACCAAACAATTTTGGGAATAAATATTCTTCACGGATTGTTTCTCTATAATCATTGAGTAGGTGGATGATGCTAATGGTTCTCAAGATACTTAAAAACCCATCACTAGATTGCATGGCTGCATGGGGGCGGAATGTAGGCGAAGAAATATCACAGAGAAAGTAGAAAATGCAAAGCTTCTCACAGAGGCTAGACATTAAGCCTAGTGTGTGGGTATGAGAGGAGAAGGAAATTACCTATAATGCCCGAGAATCTAACATTCTCAGATAAAATAAACATTTACACAGTGCAAAGTACTGGGCTATGAATTTTTAAGTTAAAACTTGTTTATATTTCTCCTTCTCTGATTTACTTCATATGACATTCTTTTTCTGTGGAATCTAAAAAGAAATGTTACAAATGAATTTACTTACAAAATAGAAACAGACTCACAAACTTAGAGAGCGGACTGTATGGTTGTCTGAGGGAAGGTTGAGAAGAAGGGACAGTCAGGGAGTTTGGGATGGACATGTACCCCATGCTATATTTAAAATGGATAACCAACAAGGACCTACTATACAGCACAGGGAACTCTGCTCAATGTTACGTGGCAAGCTGGATGAAAGAGAAGATTGGGGGAGAATGGATGCATGTATATTCATGGCTGAATCCTTTTGCTATAACCTGAAACTATCGCAACACTGTTTGTTAATTGGCTACACCACAATAAAAAATAATAAGTTTAAAAAAATTATTCATTCAGGGGAAGTATCCTTTTAAAAATCTGCCATGATTATAATTTCCATGTCTTTAATCATTCTTAAATACTTTGAGAAAAGTAGAAATACTGTGGCATTTCAATTTTTTAATGATGGGCATAATCAAATCTAGCAAAAATCAGGTGGTACACTGAATTCAGTAAAAGCTACCATGAAAGAACTGATCTCCCATGGTTAACATCCATAAATTGGAGTTATTATAAAAGTAATTGCTTTTGTACATAAGGTCACAAACAGGATTCCCTAGTTGCTCAGACAGTAAATAATCTGCCTATAATGCAGGAGACAGGCTTCCCTCGTGGCTCAGCTTGTAAAGAATCCACCTGCAATGCGGGAGACCCGGGTTAAATCTCTGGGTTGGGAAGATCCCCTGCAGAAGGGGATAGCTCAGTTCAGTTCAGTTCAGTTCAGTTGCTCAGTCATGTCCGACTCTTTGCGACCCCATGAACCACAGCACGCCAGGCCTCCCTGTCCATCACCAACTCCAGGAGTCCACCCAAACCCATATCCATTGAGTTGGTGATGCCATCCAACCATCTCATCCTCTGTCATCCCCTTCTCCTCCTGCCCTCAATCTTTCCCAGCATCAGGGTCTTTTCCAATGAGTCAGCTCTTTGCATCAGGTGGCCAAAGTATTGGAGTTTCAGCTTCAACATCAGTCCTTCCAATGAACTCCCACTACAGTATTCTGGCCTGGAGAATTCCATGAACTATACAGTCCATGGGGTTGCAAAGAGTTGGAGAAGATTGAGCAAGCTTCACTTATATCTTATACTAATGCAGGAGTCATGGGTTCTATCCTTGGGTTGGGAAGATACCCTGGAGAAGAGAATGGCTACCCACTCCACTATTCTTGCCTGGAGAATTCCATGGACAGAGGAGTCTGGCAGGCTGTAGTTCATGAGGTTGCAAAGAGCTCAAGATTGACCAACTAATACTTTCACTTTCACAAACAGCCAAGGATTGTAATTTTTGAGAAAAGAGACAAATAGGATAAGCCCTACCATCAAAAGAAAAAAAAAATGTAAAAAAATCTTTTTAAAAGATTTTTGTTTTTTTGATGTGTATTGTTTTTAAAGTCTTTACTGAATTTGAGACAGTATTGCTTCTGTCTTATGTTGTGGTTTTTTTGCCACAATCAAGTGGTATCTTAGCTGCTTGACCGGGAATTGAACCTGCATCCCCTGCATTGGAAGGTGAAGTCTTAACCCCTGGACCACCAGGGACGTTCCTTTAAAAATGATTTTTGAAGATATTTCTGGACTGTAGGCCAGGGCAATGAGCGTTCAATGACTCTAGCAATTTCCTTTAGTATATATGACAGATAGTTCAAGGAGGACAAAGTGGCTAAAATATCTGAGGGAAGGACCCAAGATGAGGAAGAAATACATGGAAAGAACTCTTGAAATGTGAATAATTATTTTCATGCCTCTTTGGCTGAGGACTCTGCACATGTGTAGTATAAAACCCCAAGGAGTTAGATAAGAACAACTTCTGAAGAAAGAGCAATTACTAGAAATCTTTAAGGTGAACAACTTCCAGACCTTGCATTGGAATAGAGAACATTCAGTTTTTTCCATCCAAAGTGGGAAGATCTCATTAAATACGTAGGACATTGAGTAGAGACCTTAGAATGATGATACATTAACCTCAGGAAATACTATAGACCCATTCTGAATAGGTTGAAAAATAAACCTTGAAAGGATAAACCTAATCTGTAAATAATCTAACTACCTTCTAGGTGACTACAATAAAATCTAGCAGGCAATAATATAAAGTTCATAGCATTCAGTATTCAGTAAAAATTTTTGCTGGTTATGTAAACAAGAAAGTATGATCTGAAGTCAAGAGAAACAGATCAAGAATTGATGGAGATGATGCAATAAGATCATGACATTAAAAAAAAAACTGTCATTAATAAACTCTGTATGTTCAAGGATCTAAAGGAAGATGCCATAAATATGTATGATAAAATTTTTAAAGCAGCTGCAAAAGTGTATACTAGAACTCCCACGTGAATGAATAAAGAACTCAATAGAGAAAAGTTTATTCTGTGTATAATATAAACTACTAGAAGGTAAAAATAAAAATACTATTGTGTGTATGTTTAGTCACTCAGTCATGTCTGACTCTGTGACACCATGGACTATAACCCGCCAGACTCCTCTGTCCATGGAGCTCTTCAGGTAAGAATACTGGAGTGGGTTGCCATTTCCTACTCCAGGGGATCTTCCTGACCCAGGGATCACACCCTTGTCTCTTGTATCTCCTACATTGGGAGGTGAATTCTTTACCACTAGAGCTACTGTGGAGCCCTAGAAGTACTTTTAATAGCGTACATATGGTCTAGTTATGGATAAATCCAATAAAATTTGTACAAGACTTGGTAATGAAAATTTCAAAGTACTGCTGAGAGAAATTAATAAAAGATATAAGTATATGGAGAAAGAAACCATGTTTGTGAACTGGGAGACTGTATTATTAGGGCATCAGTTCTCCCCAAATTGACCTGTAGATTCAGTATAACCCCAGTAATTTCTGCAGGCTTTTAAAATTTACTATTTGTTTTGCAGTATAAGTTTGCCCTTTGATCTGTTAAAAAAACAGAAAACACAACAGAACAAAGACTGTCACTAGCATCCATTCATACAAAGGGTTAAATGGAAAATTCCAACAGAGCCCTCACAGGAACTGAGGATGGTAAAAACAGGAAACGGTGTTCTGTGCTTTGGATAAATGACCCCCTAAAGAGTTATGCATATTTCAAGAAGAATTTCAATGATTCCAGATTCTTGCATCTTCCCATATGGAGAAGAGCACTAAAATGGAAATAACTTGAGATATCTATCTTTTGTATTGACAGTAATCTCTTATCAAGGTGTATGCTTGACTACATGTATTTTCAAGCCAAAAAATTCATATATGTTTGGTTCCTCCCCTACCACCCTTACCTCTGTGGATCAGTTCCTCAGAGCTGCTGAATGGCGACCTCCTGGTCTATAGTCCTCAGTAAGACCCTAAATAAACTTTAAACTTACAATGCGCATGTGGTGTGTGCTGGACCTATCGTTCAGTGATGTCTGACTTTGTGTGACCCCATGGACGGTAGCCCGCCAGGCTTCTCTGTCCATGGGGATTCTCAAGGCAGGAATACTGAAGTGGATTGCCATGTCCTTCTCCAGGGGATCTTCTCAACCCAGGGATTGAACCCAGGTCTCCTACATTGTAGGCAGATTCTTTACCGTTTGAGCCACCAGGGAAGCCTGGAACGTTTTTCTCATGTGGTACATTTTTCTTTACGTTGACAGATCTCATCTCTGGTGGGCCCAGTGATTTTCAGTTTGTTCAGCTTCTTGTAAGGATGGGAGTGCTAACTTCTAAGCTCTTTCCATGTGGGAAACTGCCCCTGTGTTTTATAATTTATTCACTAACCAATATTCTATTTTATACTCCAATTATTTACTATTATGTTTAGAAATGAAAACACTTATCTTGCAGAAGATAAATGTGCTAAATAAATGTGCATAAAAATAGGAATGGGAATTAAAATTTAATTATATAAATTCATTAGTAGGGGGTATTTAGATAAATCATGCATTATTCATACAGAGTGATACCATGCAGCTGTGAAAGATATGAGACAGATTTATATGTTGATAAGGTGATAAGAAAAGATCACAAGTTTCATAGTTAAGTAAAAAGAAAAGAAGATTTGACAGTATAATTTGCCCTCATTTATGTATTATATAGGGCCATGTGTCCATTTATCTTTGTAGTAGAAATAACTTTGTCTGAAATAATAAATAAGAAAAGAATAAAATGAGTTGCTTTTGAGAACTGAGGATCTAAGGGTTTAAGGTTGGATGGAGACCTTTTTCACAGTTTATCCTTTTGTGTCATTTAACATATTTCTTTTAAAAATACAGTTAATAAAACATTACAAAATGAACTTGCTTAAAGTTCCTTTCAATTTTTTGTATAGTGTGTCCATTTGATTAATGAAACTGGTCTCACTTGTCCTTTCTGGTCTTAAGAAATAAAATAATGGAAAATTTTTTTTTTCTAGAAAGAAGAAAGCATCTGTAAAGTGATCAGAGAGAATACAACCAATATTTACAAATAAAAGAGCTGAGCACAGGTAGTGAGACATTCAAACATAGATACTGAGACATTTTAAAGCTTTATGTTCCCATTTTACTAGCTATCAGAGGGAAATATTTGCCAGCAACAAAGCAATATTGATTATGGCAGCTGAAGATAAAAGCTAGCTTGTAGGGAGTAGGTGTTAAATGACAAACATAATTAATTAGGAAACTTTGTCTTCCAGTGAGGTATTTGTTTATTAGCTTGTAGCTCATTGTAGTTACAAGTTCTCATGGCCAGACTGCAATAGTAGTATATTCTTTCCATTTTTCAAAATGCTTCTGAACTTTATTTTTTACTGACATCTTTGGTGATCAGAGGTAATAGGTGGTATTCTCATTTTCAAAATGCATTTGTAGTAACAGTATCATATTCCTAAGGGAAGCTTTAGAAATACCCTTCATACCTTAACCTGCAAATTTGCAGCTAACTGAATCCAAATTTCTCATACACAATCTCTCCAAAACATAAAATTCAACAAGAAGTATAATAAAATCATACATGACTCATGATTTCAGAATTTCACTAGTAAGAGATGGAGAATATCATGAACTTCAAGTAACCTCTGAGAAAATAAACTCTAAATTACAACAGAGCTGCTCTAGAAAGCAGGTAATGGAGGTCTTAAGACATTTCATCAAAATCTTGCTGGAATTGCAAGAGGAGAAAGAGGGATTTAGATGAAACACAGACAACATCACCCCTAGAAAGAGAAAAGCATCAACACTGAATGATAAAATATATGTGGTAGGAAAAAAATGGCTCCCAAACATGTCCATGTGCTAATCACCAGGAATCTGAATCAAGTAATCTACATTACTTGAAAATGAAGACTTTGTAGATGTGATAAGGGTCAGACATTTGAGGTGGAGATGTTCTGGATTATCTGAATAGCCCACTGTTATCACATGAGTCCTTAAAAGTGGCTGAAGTTTGCTATTAACAATAGCCAAGACATGAAAACGACAGAGGAGTGGATGAAAAAGACGTGGTACAGATATACAATGGAATATTACTCAGCCATAAAAAAGAATAAAATAATGCCATTTGCAGCAACATGGGTGGATGTAGAGACTGTTATACTGAGTGGAGTGAGTCAGATAAAGAATGACAAAAATCATTGATATTGCTAATATTAATATGTGGAATATAAGAAATAATTGATACAAATGAACTTATTTATAGAGCAGAAATAGAGTCACAGATATAGAAAACAAACATATGATTACCTGTGTGGGAAAGGCAAGCTCAGTTCAGTTCAGTCGCTCAGTCATGTCCAACTCTGCAACCCCATGGACTGCAGCACGCCAGGCCTCCCTGTCCATCACCAACTCCTGGAGTTTACTCAAACTCATATCCATTGAGTTGGTGATGCCATCCAACCATCTCATACTCTGTCATCCCCTTCTCCCTCTGCCTTCAATCTTTCCCACTATCAGGGTTTTTTCAATGAGTCAGTTCTTTGTATCAGGTGGCCACAGTATTGGAGTTTCAACTTCAGCATCAGTTCTTCCAATGAATATTCAGGACTAATTTCCTTTAGGATGGGCTGGTTGGATCTCCTTGCAGTCCAAGGGACTCTCAAGAGTCTTCTCCAACACCATTAATCAAAAGCATCAATTCTTTGGCACTCAGCTTTCTTTATAGTCCAACTCTCACAGCCACACATGACTACTGGAAAAACCATAGCTGCTACTAGATGGACATTTGTTGGCAAAGTAATGTCTCTGCTTTTTAATACGCTGTCTAGGTTGGTCATAACTTTTCTTCCAAGGAGCAAGCGTCTTTTAATTTCATGACTGCAGTCACCATCTGCAGTGATTTCGGAGCCCCCCAAAATAAAGTCTGCCACTGTTTCCATTGTTTCCCCATCTATTTGCCATGAAGTGATAGCAAATCATCAAAAATATGATGGGACCAGATGCCGTGATCTTCGTTTTCTGAATGTTGAGTTTTAAGCCAATTTTTTCACTCTCCTCTATTTTCATCAAGAGGCCCTTTAGTTCTTCACTTTCTGCCATAAGAGTGGTGTCATCTGCATATCTGAGGTTATTGATATTCCTTCGGGCAATCTTGACTCCAGCTTGTGCTTCAAAAAGGATCTTCACAGCCCAGATAATCACGATGGTGTGATCACTCACCTAGAGCCAGACATCCTGGAATGTGAAGTCAAGTGGGCTTTAGGAAGCATCACTATGAACAAAGCTAGTGGAGGTGATGGAATTCCAGTTGAGCTATTTCAAATCCTAAAAGATGATGCTGTGAAAGTGCTGTATTCAATATGCCAGCAAATTTGGAAAACTCAGCAGTGGCCACAGGACTGGAAAAGGTCAGTTTCCATTCCAATCCCAAAGAAAAGCAATGCCAAAGAATGTTCAAACTACCTCACAATTGCACTCATCTCACATGCTAGCAAAGTAATGCTCAAAATTCTTCAAGCCAGGCTTCAGCAATATGTGAACCATGAACTTCCAGATGTTCAATCTGGATTTGGAAAAGGCAGAGGAACCAGAAATCAAATTGCCAACATCCATTGGATCATCGAAAAAGCTAAGGAGTTCCAGAAAAACACCTATTTCTGCTTTATTGATTATGCTAAAGCTTTTGACTGTGTGGATCACATTAAACTGTGGAAAATTCTGAAAGAGATAGATATACCAGACCACCTGACCTGCCTCTTGAGAAATCTGTATGCAGGTCAAGAAGCAACAGTTAGAACTGGTCATGGAACAACAGACTGGTTCCAAATAGGAAAAGGAGTATGTCAAGGCTGTATATTGTCACCCTGCTTGTTTAACTTATATGCAGAGTACATCATGAGAAATGCTGGGCTGGATGAAGCACAAGCTAGAATCAAGATTGCTGGGAGAAATATCAGTAACCTCAGATATGCACATGACACCACCCTTATGGCAGAAAGTGAAGAAGAACTAAAAACCCTCTTGGTGAAAGTGAAAAAGGAGAGTGAAAAAGTTGGCTTAAAGCTCAACATTCAGAAAACTAAGATCATGGCATCTGGTCCCATCACTTCATGGCAAATAGATGGGGAAACAGTGGAAACAGTGGCAGACTTTATTTTGGGAGGCTCCAAAATCACAGCAGATGGTGACTGCAGCCATAAAATTAAAAGATGCTTACTCCTTGAAAGAAAAATTATGACCAACCTAGACAGCATATTAAAAAGCAGAGACATTACTTTGCCAACAAAGGTGCATCTAGTCAAGGCTGTGGTTTTTCCCATAGTCATGTATGGATGTGAGAGTTGGACCATAAATAGACTGAGTGCCAAAGAATTGATGCTTCTGAACTGTGGTGTTGGAGAAGACTCTTGAGAGTCCCTTGGACTACAAGGAGATCCAACCAGTCCATCTTAAAGGAAATCAGTCCTGAATATTCATTGGAAGAACTGATGCTGAAGCTGAAATTCCAATACTTTGGCCACCTGATGTGAAGAACTGACTCATTTGAAAAGACCCTGATGCTGGAAAAGATTGAAGGCAGGGGGAGAAGGGGGCGACAGAGGTTGAGATGGTTGGATGGCATCACCGACTCAATGGACACAAGTTTGGGCAAACTCCAGGAGTTGGTGATGGACAGGGAGGCCTGGCGTGCTGCAGTCTACAGGGTCACAAAGAATTGGACACGACTGAGTGACTGAACTGAACTGAGGGAAAACCACTAGACCATTCAGGTATGACCTAAATCAAATCCCTTATGATTATACAGTGGAAGTGACAAATAGATTCAAGCGATTTGATCTATAGAATTCCTGAAGAACTATGGATGGAGGTTCATCACATTTTACAGGAAGCAGTGATCAAGACCATCCTCAAGAAAAAGAAGTACGAAGAGGCAAAATGGTTGTCCAAGGAGCCTTTTCCTGTAGCTGAGAAAAGAAAAGTGAAATGAGAAAAGGAGAGGTATATGTATTTGAATGCAGAGTTCCAAAGAATAGCAAGGAGAGATAAGAAATCCTTTCTCAGTGATCAATGCAAAGATATAGAGGGGGAAAGGCAAGACAAGGATCAACTGGATGACTGGGATCAACTGGGATTGACATATACATACTACTATATATAAAAGAATTAATTAATAACAACCTGTTCTATGGCACAAGCAAGTTTACTCAGTACCCTATAATGACCTATACTGGAAAAGAATGTAAAACAGAGTGGATATTTGTATATGTATAACTGATTCACTTTGCTATACGCCTGACACTAATACCACATTGTAAATCAACTGTACTCCAGTAAAAAATAATTAAAAAAAAAACTGGCTGCAGTTATCAAGAGAGGGAGATGTGAGTGCAGAAGAAGGAAGAGAGATGTGATGTTGCTGGCCTTTACAATGGAGGAAGAAGGCCACACATGATCCAAGGAACTCAGGAGACCTCCAGAATTGAGAAAGGAAGGGACATGGATTCTCCCATAAAATCGCTAGGAGGAGCACAGCCCTCCTTACACCTTGATTTCAGTGCAGTGAAGGCCAGTTTTTGGACTTCTGACCTCCAGAAGCGTAAGATAAGAAGTTAACCAAGGCTTTTGGTGAGGATGTGGGAAACTAGGCAGTTTTGTACATTGTTGATGGGACTGCATACTGGTCTAATCCTTAGGGAAGGGATTGCAGCAATATTTAAGAAAATCATAGATTCATTTCACATTTGGATCCAGAAATACTATTCCTAGGAGTTTATCCTAAAGCTGTATGTCCAACAGTGTAAAAGTACAGTTGCGCAAGGATATTTGTTGCAGTGTTTCTTGCTTGTAATTTCGTATATTGGGGCATCATGAACGGCCATACATAGACTAGTAGTTTGGTAGGATTTAGTGCAGATGCTATAAAAGAATGATGACGATCTCTTGAGAGACTGAAATTGACATATACACAGCCTTATATATAAAACAGATAACTAATGAGGACCTGCTCTGCAGGGAACTCTACTCAGTACTCTGCGGGCACCTAAGTGGGAAGGAAATCTGAAAATGAGGGGATTCACTCTGCCGTACGACAGAAACTAACACAACAAAGGAAAGAATGTGAAGGTCGCTATTATCAGATATAAAGTTATTTCCAGGAAACCAAGTGCAGAGAAATATCTATAGTACATAATCTTTTGGTTAAGAGAAAAGGAAGAAATAAAGTTATAGACTTATCTATTTATTTTACAAAAAAAGTTGTGGAGGACAGTTGACTAGACAATAATGATTGGCATCCTATAGGAGAGAATGGGAATCAGGTGGACAGGGTGAGGATGACCCTTTTCTAAGTGTGCTTATTAGATAGCTTTTGAAAGCTATCTTGAAAGCTTTCTTGAAACTGGGATAATGTGGCACATACTCAAAGTAACGGTAAAGTTAAAAATAAAACAGAACCAAAAATATTGCCTGTAAGTGCATTTCAGAAGAATAACATTGTTACATTGAATGGAGAGGAAATATAACCTGAGTAGCTTTTTTTTTTTTTTTTCCTTTAAATTGGGAGATAGTTGCTTTACAATGCTGTGTTGGTTTCTGCTGGGCAGCAGAGTGAATCAGCTATTGTATACATATATCCCCTCCTTCTTGGGTCTCCCTCCCACCCCCCAACTCCATCCCACACCTGTAGGTCACCACGGAGCCCCGAGCTGAGCTGGCTGGACTACACTGCAGGTTCCCGTTAGCTATCTATTTTATACATGGTGCTGTATTCACGTCAAACATAATCACCTAATTCATCCCACCTCCCCTTTCTGCCACCCTCTCCTGTGTCCACAAGTACATTGTCTACGTCTGCATCTCTATTTCTGCCCTGGAACTATGTTCACTTGTACCATTTTTTCCCCTACATTTCTCATACGTGTGTTAATACACGATGTTTGTTTTGAGCTCAGTGTTTTGACTCTGTGTCCTCAAATTAAAGTTTGTTTTTTTAGGTTACAAATAGATATTGAGATACAGCTAGTAACTTTGTTTGAAGTGATATGGGTTAACTATTGTAAACTACTTGCTATGTATTTTACGACTGGGCCAGCAAGTAAATATATTGAGTATAATGTGAGCTACATTTCTCGCTATCAGAGCAGGGAGTTGAAGATACAGAAAGGGGGAAGGCTCAAACAAACTTCTGGGGTGGTCACTGAGAGTTTTAGAATGAACTCATTTACATATATATATCTGTGTATTCATCACAGATATTTGTTATGCATATATGCATGCTTGTGCATATTATTAATAGCTTATTTATTTCTATCCTTCAAACTTTGGTTATTAATTAGGTTGGAATAAAGCAGCAAAAGATATTTGTATATATGACATGTAAATTATGTCTTTTATCCTAATTAAACTTTCTTTTAAGCCAATCTTCCTGTTCACTTGTATTGCCTGATTCATGAACTCATGTGTGTGTGCTCTGCTGTGTCTGACTCTTTGTGACCCTGTGGACTGCAGCCTGCCAGGCTCCTCTGTCCATGGGATTTTCCAGGCGAGGATACTGAAGTGGGTTGCCTTTTCCTACTCCAGGGGGTCTTCCCAATCCAAGGACCAAACTCATGTCTCTTGCATCTCCTGTATTGACAGGTGGATTCTTTACCACTGTGCCTCATGGGAAGCCAAGGTCTTAGTTGCAGCATGTGGGATCAAGTTCCCTGACCAGGGATCGAACCTGGGCCCCTTGCATTGTGAACACAGACTCTTAGCCACTGTACCACCATGAGTTTGAGTAAACTCCAGGAGTTGGTGATGGACAGGGAGGCCTGGTATACTTCGATTCATGAGGTTGCAAAGAGTCGGACACAACTGAGTGACTGAACTGGACCACTATAGGAGTTCCTATTCCCCTATTAGGGTGATGTAATCTGAAGTGTGCTCAGAGAAAGGAAGAAATAATTCTGGATTTAGAAAATTAACCATAATGGTCTGAGTGGGTACCGTAATTGAGAATTGCTTTCACACATTTGTGATAATTGATATCACAGGTTATTAATTAATCTTAGCTATAGCTGCTTAAAGTTTATGATTTAAAAATGCCCAACAGCATTTGTAAAAATCCAGTTCTTCTTAATTTGTTAGGGAAATTAATTATATCTAGCCAAATATGATTATGCCAAGTTGTATGACTAAAAACTAAAAAACTGTCAAGAAAGATACTGTTTGCAAGGAGATTGCATTTACAATAACCGTTTGTGAGAACACATTGTGTTAGGAAGAGATAAAATTCAGCAGCAACTTTATGGATTCTTCCACAAAGCAGTAAAATAGGAAAGAGCTTTTTGTCTGGAAGCAGAAGTCTACCTAGGGCCTCTGTGTGACTTTTATAAGGCCATTTAATCTTTCTGTACCTTGATTTCTTCAAGATGGAAATACCTGTCTCGGGTGTTTGGTGAGGATTTAAATATGGTGGTGGCATGTGAAAATGCCTAAGAAAGATAAGACATTACTCAAATACTAATTGCTGTGGATATGTTTGTCTGTTCCATTTTAAAAGAGAGTTTGGCAGCATAAATCCCTACAACTCTCTCAGACATTTTACTGCTTGCATTGTTGACTCATAATAAACAGAACAGCCTCTCACTGCTGGGGCTGCTGATTCATTTCCTGAACATGCGAGGAAATAAAAGGATAATTGGTTCTACTCTTATTGATTGCTGGATGTCTCAGAGTTTTTAAAAAATAAAAATTTTGAAGAGATTAAGACAAGTTTGAAAGCCTGGTAAATTTTATCCAGTCAGCTTAAATAATGAGGAGTTAAATCTCAATAATATGAGATGTAAAAACTCAACAAAGGAGAAACAAAATATTTTTATCATCTAATAAAGGTGGTAGGACCTTCAGGGCATCCCAAACACAGTTGCAATTTTATATCAAACTTGATGATTGAGAAATACAAACTACTACTTGCCTGATACTATAACAAACTATTTGGAAATAACTGAATGTTGGATCATCCTTCTAGGGTCAATTAATACGTCAACATTAGTATTGAAGATGTGATCTTGAAAAGTGTCATGAGATGATATTGTAGAGCAGGTCTCTGAAGTGCTCTCATCCTGTTTAACTGTACCTTTATACCCATTGAGCAGAAATTCCTCATTTCCCTCTTCCCCCATCCCCTGGTGACCACTATGCTATTTGTAATTAAATTTTATTGGCGTATAGCTGCTTTACAATGTTGTGCTAGTTTCGGCTCTACAGCAGAGTGAATCTGCCGCACATACACATACATCTCCTCCCTTTTGGATTTCCGTCCATTTAGGTCACCACAGAACCCTGAGTAGGGTTCCTTGTATGGTACAATAGGTTTTCATCTGTCATCTGTCTTATACATAATATTAACGGTGTCAGTCCAATCTAGTTCATCCCACCAACCCTTTTCCCCTTGGTATCCACATATTTGTTCTCTACATCTGTGTCTCCATTTCTGTTTTGCAAATAAGATCATCTACAAAATTTTTCTAGAGAACTATTATTCTACTGTCTACTTCTGTATCTTTGACTATTTTAGATACCCCATGTAAGAGGAATCATTCAGTGATTTCACATAGCATTTTATTTTTCAGGTCTATCTATACTGTCACAAATGGCAAAATTTCTTTCTTTCTCTTATTTCTTTATGAGGCTGAATAATATTCCATTTTCTGTATGTACCACATCTTCTTTATCATTTGTCTGTTGATGGACACTTAGGTTGCTTTCATGTCTTGGCTATTGTGAATAATGCTGCTATGAACACGAGAGTACAGGTAATTCTTGGAAAGCTTGATTTCAATTCTTTTGCATGTATAACCAGAGTGAGATTGCTGGATCATACGGTAGTTCTCTTCTTCAAATTTTTGAGGTATCTCCATACTGTTTTACATACATAGTGCCTATAGTTAACAGTAAGGTATTGTGTTCTTAAAGACTCATTAAGCAGGTATAAATCAGGTTCTGTTCTTATCAAAATAAAATGAAACAAAGCAAAAATCCCCATAAGGACACAGAGAAACATTTGGAGGTGGTGTGTGTGTTTATTACCTGGATTGTGGTGATTAACATGACTGTAGACATGTCCAAACTCGCCAGATTATATATATATGTGTAAATTATCTGGAATTTTGGTATACTAGTTACTTCCTAAAAAAGCTGAAAAACATGGCATGGGAGTCAACTCAAACTTTTATATTTTCAATATTGAGATTTTCCTAGGAATTTCACAAGCATGGATGTGTGTATTTGTGGGTTCCCTGAGTCCCGATAGGTCATCTTTTCAGGTCCAAAGTGGCCCAGTAATGAGGAGATAACACAGAAGTTCTCACTAACTTCACATTCTATTATGCTAAGCCTTTGGAACAGGACTATTTTCTTTTTATTTACTTAGATGAAAAAGGAGGACCTTTTGGGTTTCAGGAGACGCTTCTTATATGGTTTTGGATATAAGTGTGTGTTCAATCCAGTGATAATGCTTTCTTTCTTTTTTGCTTTACAACTATGGTGCCACTGCTGATTTTTCCTTTGATTAAAAAAGATCACTACTTACAAAATAATAAAAACTATATCTAAGAAGAGGAGTTAAAACACACAACTGCTGTCTCAGAAGAGTGAAACCTGTTAAACTGAAGATCCTTTGTGTTGAGAAGTATGATGGTTTTTATCCAAGAAAATATAGGGGCAGAGCTACCTTTGGAATTGGAGCCAGGAAAAAGTCACGTTGAGATGTCTTTGGGGTTGGAGAAGAGGGGAAAAGGAGAGAGAAATGAGGAGCCATGACATGGGTGCAACATGGGGTGATATTATAAATTTGAGGGATGATTTGTTACATAGCAGAAACTAACTGATAAAGCCTCATTAAGAATGAATTACTCCTTCATTTGAATTTTGTTTAAATTCATTCCTTGAGAATGAGAACTAAGCATATAAATCTTGTACTCTTCCAGCTCTTTCCTTAGATCCTTATGTATTATAATCATTATGCGTGAGTGCATGCCTGCTAAGTCGCTTCAGTCATGGCCGACTCCTTGTGACCCTATGGGCTGTAGCCCGCCAGGCTCCTCTGTCCATGGGATTCTCCAGGCAAGAATACTGGAGTGGGTTGCTGTTGTCTTCTCCAGAGGATCTTCTTCCTGACCCAAACTTGAGTCTCTTGCATCTCCTGAATTGGCAGGGAGGTTCTTTACCACTAGTGACACCTGGGAAGCCCTATAATCATACTTAACATTTATTATTCACTTATATGTGTCAGGTACAATAGCTTCCTGTGTAATAATAAACTGAATACTTGAAAAAACCAAACAATGTAGTACTATTATCTGTATTGTATAGATGAGAAAGCTGAGGTCCAAAAAGTAAAAATACACCTTCACAAATCCAGTCACTGGCAGGGTGTGCCTTTGCCCAAGAGTTATCCCATTTCAAAGCATGCAATTTTTTTAATGTTTATAAAAGACTATTTTGCTATGTTAAACTGCACCTACAGGTATAATGTACATTCTTGCATATGGTAACAGAGTGTGATTCTGTTGATGATGTTCTAACGTTCTTCATTTTTCGGCAAGTGTTCCCTTTGTGAAAGACATCTAACATTTTCCAGCCAACTTGTTACCCTGGGAGCTGTTGCAATGAGTCATAGCTGAGTTCATTAAGTGTTTGTGCTTCAGGAATGCCACTGAGACTGAGTGTCAGGTTTTAAGGGATGTAAACCATTGTGTGGAAGAGAAAATAAGAGAACATGGAGGCTATGGAAATTTATCTCCCTGCAATCTTCCCTTTCGGTTTCCTCCTGGGGAGAATGTCCTTAATTCACTTCTAGCGCTGAACACCATCCAGCAGGATTTGTTACATAATCTCCTCCAGTTTGCTGCTTCTTCTCAGACTTTAATCATTTCAGGGCCCTATGAAGCACCAGGCACTTGAAGACTATTTTATTTCAGATTAAAAATTATATATATATATATGCATACGTACATATTGGAGAAGGCAATGGCACCCCACTCCAGTACTCTTGCCTGGAAAATCCCATGGACGGAGGAGCCTGGTAGGCTGCAGTCCATGGGGTCACCAACAGTTGGACACGACTGAGAGACTTCACTTTCACTTTTCACTTTTATGCATTGGAGAAGGAAATGGCAACCCACTCCAGTGTTCTTGCCTGGAGAATCCCAGGGATGGGGTTGCACAGAGTCGGACACGACTGAAGTGACTTAGCAGCATATGTACACACATATATATATAGTCCCATTTGCAGCAACATGAATGGACCTAGAGATTGTCATGCTGAGTGAAGTGAGTTAGAGAAAGAGAAACATAATATGATATCCCTTCCTTACATGCAGAATCTAAAACATAATGATACAAATGAACTTATTTCCAAAAGAGAAACAGACTCACGGATTTAGAGAATGAATTTATAGCTACTAGGAGAGAAGGGTGGAGGGAGGGCTAGACTGAAAGTTTGGGATGGACATGCACATACTGCCATATTTAAAATGGATAATCAACGAAGACCTACCGATTAGCACAGGGAACTCTGCTCAGTATTATGCAACAACCTACATGGAAAAAGAATTTGAAAAAGAAAGATACATGTGTATATAAAACTGAATCACTTTGCTACACACCTGAAACTAACACAGCATTTAATTAACTGTACTCCAATGTAATATAAAAACTTACAATATATATGTGTGTATGTGTGTGTGTCTGTCTGTTTAGTACCCATCCCTAAACTTCAAGAACTATGACTATAGATAGGGAAAGACTGATATGATTTCAGGGGAGAATCTGTGACTAGCAATAGTTAGTGGGATGGGTTTTAACCTGGCTGAGCCAAAACCTACCTCTGTGACTTTAGGTGCAGGTAGATCTCAGAGATTTTGCAGGTTTGGTTCCAGACCACTGCAATGAAATGAATACTGCAATAAAGCAAGTCTTACACATTTTTTGGCTTCCCGGTGCATATAAAAGTTGTATTTACACTATTCTGTAATCTATTCAGTGTGCAATAGCATTATGTCTTTAAAAAAATGTATGGACCTAAATTAAAAATACTGAAATTACTGAAAACTGCTAGCCATCATCTGAGCCTTCAGTGAGTCAATATTTTTGTCATAGAAACATGAATGATCAATGATCACAGACCATCATAACAAACACAATGATAATAAAAAGTTTGAAATACTGAGAGAAATAGCAAAAGCTGACACAGAGACACAAAATGAGCAAACATTGTTGGAAAAATTGTGCCAACAGATTTGCTTGACAAAGGGTTGCCATAACCTTCAATTGTTAAAAGAAATGCAATATTTGTGAAGTGCAATAAAAGCAGAGCACAATTATTGTGCCTGTAAATTTTTGGGCCTGTGAGAGGTATGCCTGAAATCTTTGAGAGTATCCTCAACTAGCAGCTTTTGCTAGAGTACAGTCTCTAATAAGCTGCTGCTGCTGCTAAGTCACTTCAGTTGTGTCCAACTCTGTGCTACCCCATAGACGGCAACCCACCAGGCTCCCCCGTCCCTGGGATTCTCCAGGCAAGAACACTGGAGTGGGTTGCCATTTCCTTCTCTAGTGCACGAAAGTGAAAAGTTAAAGTGAAGTCTCTCAGTCGTGTCCGACTCTTCGCCACCCCATGGACTGCAGCCTACCAGGCTCCTCCGTCCATGGGATTTTCCAGGCAAGAGTACTGGAGTGGGTTGCCATTGCCTTCTCCATCTAATAAGCCATTTATATTTTATTAAAAGTCTAGAAAAGAGAAATTTTAAAAAAAAATTGTGATACAGCGTCTATTCACTTCTAAGATCTAAGTTTTATTGTTGGATTAAGTGAGACAACTGGGAGACTACATTTTGGGAAATCTGCCTAATCACCTTTATGTACTTGTATTTTGATGTTTTATCCTCAGAATTTAAGATGTCAAAGCTGAGCTCAAGCCAGGCTCTATCAACTATTGGCTGGATGATGTTGTGAGAGCTTCTTATCCATGTTGTCTCCATTTCTTAATTTGCAAAAGGTGATAATAAATACTACTTCATAGAGTTTTTGTGAGATTTTAATGACATAAGGAAAATATAAGTCCCTGTAGCTTTAAAATAATTTGTAGCTTAAAAGAAAAGCCACATGAAACTCATTTTGGTGTATTTGTTGCAAAATCTGCTGTAAAAT
Organism: Cervus canadensis; assembly: GCF_019320065.1. Classification (NCBI taxonomy): domain Eukaryota; kingdom Metazoa; phylum Chordata; class Mammalia; order Artiodactyla; family Cervidae; genus Cervus; species Cervus canadensis. The sequence continues at coordinate 5,603,395 of NC_057415.1, read as the reverse complement.
TTGTTAAGGTCATTGCCAGTTTTTAATGTCTCCTATAAAGAGTTTCATTTAGGCTTTACTACCAGGTTAGAAAGAACTCTGCCTTTTCGAGAAAGCATTTTTTCCTCATACCTGCCACTACTCTGTGGTAATAAGAATGAGATAATTGCTCATAGTTACGTTTTGTCCTGGGTGCAGAGAAAATCAGGGTGATATTTGTACCTCCCAGAATGTATATCAGCTTGTCTGGTTGATTATCTCCTTCCATTTTTTTGTGGCTGTGATTTAAAAATTCTTCTTTGTCTACCAGCATGGTTTAAAAGTCTTGCTTGAAGCCATCTTGAATCCTTTTTGACAGAGGAGTGATCTGAATTAAGTCAAAATGTCCCTTAGAATCTCAAGGTCTGTTTTCTTATCTGGTAAATGCTTTTCTTGGAAGACTGACAAAATCGGATAATGTAGTTGAATGCATTTTCGAAAACCCGACACTATATAAGCCAGCCCTGTCCAGCCATAACAGAGCAGCTGCCACCGACGCGACGTCAGTGCCTCTTTAATGCTCTTTGGCAGGACCCTCATTCCTGAGCTCAGAATTCATTCCACAGCCTGTCTTGAAAGTGAACTTGTACTTGGAATGGTGCATACCCACATCATGGCTCACTGACCCTGGATAAAAGGGAAGATCATTGGGATTTGGGATCCTGATAATGATAATAGTGAATCTGGTGGTGAGAGCCTAAAGAAATGTAAGACAGGTGCTAGGAGAAGAAGCTGTCTGAGATGACAGTGATGGATTTAGTCCATTTCCTTCAGGGCAGGCCACGTCTCAGGGAAGCCCACATGTAGAGTTGGTCTTTCCCAGTACCTGTGCTCCTGGCAGCCTCACGTGTAGAGAGATTCAAGGGAGCATTTTCCATCAGAAAAATCTAAGGTCAGGACTTCCGTTAGTCAGTGGCTAAGGCTCTGCTCTCCCAATGCCAAGGTTCTGGGTTCCATCCCTGGTCAAGGAACTAGATCCCACTTACCATGGAACTAAAAATCCTTTGTGCTGCAGCTAAGACCTGGCATAGACAAATACATCAAATGGATATTTTTAAAAAAATCTTAAGATCCTGGCCTGGGAGCTACATAACACTCCACTAGGGGCAACTGCAACCTCTAAGGTTTCTTGTTTTTTTTTTTAAATATATATCATGTTTATTTTGTTTACATATCTTATTTACTTCAGAAATAATGCATAATTACTGCAGAGTTTTAAGGAGGAGGGGCAGAAACTATAAAGAGTCTACTACAATTTACAATTCTATCATGCAGAAAGATGTGGAAAAAATGGAAACAGTGGCAGATTTTGTTTTTTGGGCTCCAGAATCAGTGACTGAGGTCAGAAAATTGGAAGAAAAGCTATAGCAAACCTAGACAGCATGTTAAAAAGCAGAAACACCATTTTGCTGACAAAGGCCTGTATAGTCAAAGCAATGGTTTTACCAGTAGTCGTATATGGATGTGAGTTTGACCATAAAGAAGGCTGAGCACCAAAGAATTGATGCTTGCAAATTGTGGTGCTAGAGAAGACTCTTGAGAGCCCCCTGGACAGCCAGGAGATCCATCCAGTCAATCCTAGAGGAAATCAACGTTGAATATTCATTCATTGGAAGGACTGATGCTGAAGCTGAAGTTTCGACACTTTGGCCACTTGATGTGAACAGCCAACTCATTGGAAACTACCTTGATGCTGGGAAAGACTGAAGGCAGGAGGAGAAGAGGACAACGGTGGATGAGATGGTTGGATGGCATCACCAAATCATTGAACATGAGTTTGAGCAAACTCTGGGAGAGGGTGAAGCCTGGCATGCTGTAGTCCACAGGGTTGAAAAGAATCAGACACGGCTTAGCAATTGAACAACAGCAACGTGCAAAAAGAACCACAATTATCCTGCTTCTTTGTGATTTTACCACAAACATACTTTTCTTTAATTTACTTCAAAAAAAAAATCTGTCCTATTATATCATCTTGAGCCTGAATATTTTCTTTTGTCAATTGGCTATGGTAATATCTATCTCATAACTTATGTAAGGATTACACAAAATATGTGGCTAGAAACAGCCTGAAGCATAGTAAATGCTGAATAAATGTTAATTAATTTTGAATTGAATCAGTGTTTGGCCCCAGATCCGCATCTTTCTGCCTGCTCCATTAGATACCTTATTTCTGTTAAAGTCACCATGAAGGTGGACAGAAACAAATGTACACACTGGAAATCATCTTGGGGTAAGAACCACCAGCATCTGCTTTCTGGTTAGGCAAATGTGATTGGGAAAATAAAAGCAGTACCAAATTTCCTTAAGACTGAAACACTGCTGTGGCAGCAACTCAACTGAGAAAGCCAACCTTCCAAGTAAAGTGGTGTCAAAATAAAATGGCACAGCTCTATTCCTCCACAACAGGAATTACAAGCAGGAAATACAAGAAGGCCATTGTTTGGCATGGAGCGTTACTATGCTTTTTACCTGGGAAATCTTGTAAAGTTTAAAACTCTGGATGAAAATGTCTCTCCATGCATAACTTATCACTTTCCCCAGGGGACTGGTTTTCCAAGCTCTGGCAAAGTTGAAGGAGATCAGAGCACCTGTTCGCAGATTCAGCCTTGACATTGCCGTGTCCCCTGGCAACAGGGCTTCCCTTAGGTGGCTCAGATAGTAAAGAATCTGCCTGCGATGCAGGAGACCTGAGTTCCATCCCTGGGTTGGGAAGATCTCGGGAGAAGGAAATGGCAACCCACTCCAGTATTCTTGCCTGGAGAATCCCATGGACAGAGGAAGCTGGTGGGCTACAGCCCATGGGGTCATAGTCAGACATGACTGAGTGACTAACACTTTCACTTTAATTGCCATGTCTCCATGTGATTTTGTCAGCTCAGGCCAAATTTTGCTGTGGCTGAACCAGGGTAAAATATAAAACAGCAAAGAAAATAAAACACAACCTAAGCACAGTCTTTTCTTTGAGGATGGAGTTATTATGGATTACAGTGGAGGAGTGATCAGGAACCAGCATTTCTGCTCAGTGGATATCATTAAGGAATTTGTCAAGTGCCCATGAGAGAAGCCCAGTGTGGAGCAAAATAACTTAAAAGGCAGGCAGAGAATTGGTTGTTTGCTGAAATGACAATGGTCAAATGACAGGGTCAGAGTAGGAGGCAGAGACACAGCTCATCCAAAGACAGTCATAGCTTCCTTAAACTCACTCTAATCCTCTCTTCCTACTCCTCTTCTACTCAGGTAACACTTAACTATTACAGGAAGCCATTGCTTTTCAGTGGTTTGAGAAAACAATCTGATCATCCTCGCTCTTTCCCTCCTTTATTTATGTATGCACCATTCACCCATTCACACAATTTTTACTGAGAGCCAACTCTTATGGCAGAAAGTGAAGAAGAACTAAAGAGCCTCTTGATAAAGTGAAAGAGGAGAGTGAAAAAGTTGGCTTAAAGCTCAACATTCAGGAAACTAAGATCATAGCATCCAGTCCCATCACTTCATGGCAAATAGATGGGGAAACAGTGGAAACAGTGGCAGACTTTATTATTTTGGGCTCCAAAATCACTGCAGATGGTGACTGCAGCCATGAAATTAAAAACGCTTGCTCCTTGGAAGAAAAGCTATGACCTTCCTAGATAGCATATTAAAAAGCAGAGACATTACTTTGCCAACAAAGGTCCATCTAGTCAAGGCTATGGTTTTTCCAGTAGTCATGTATGGATGTCAGAGTTGGACTATAAAGAAAGTTGAGTGTCGAAGAATTGATGCTTTTGAACTGTGGTGTTAGAGAAGACTCTTGAGAGTCCCTTGGACTGCAAGGAGGTCCAACCAGTCCATCCTAAAGGAGATCAGTCTTGGGTTTCATTGGAAGGACTGATGTTGAAGCTGAAATTCCAATACTTAGGCCACCTGATGTGAAGGGCTGACTCTTTTGAAATGACCCTGATGCTGAGAAAGATTGAAGGCAGGAAGAGAAGGGGACGACAGAGGATGAGATGGTTGGATGGCATCACCATCCATGGATGACTCAACAGACATGATTTTAGGTAAACTCTGGGAGTTGGTGATGGACAGGGAGGCCTGGCATGCTGTAGTCCACAGGGTCACAAAGAGTTGAACATGACTGAACTGAACTGAAAGACTGTAAAGAGTCCATATGGAGATTTTAATATGAATCAAATATGTGTTCTGTCTTTTAGGAGCTCACAGTCTAGTGAGGGAAATAATGGTTTGAGTATCAATAAGTATAAGAAGAAGAAAACTATTAAGCTTAGAAGTGCCTGATTATCACTAAGAATGGGTGGTCCATAGTATATAGGACTTGATGCTGCCCCCTCTCAGTCCTGCAGGGTTAAGGGTCTCAGTCCTGCCCATCCATCCACAGGGCCCTCCAGGATGCCTCTTTCCTGAGTGAGCTCTGCACAATGCCCTGTTTTCCTGGGTCACCAGTCCTTTCAAGACCTGCCCATCTATCCAAAGTCCAAATCAAGAGGTGGTACCCAAGGACCCAAGAGTCCCCGTGGGCACATTCTACAAGAGATGTTGGTGTTGGTAAGAACTGACCTGCATGTCCTTAAGCCTGTTCAGTACTCTAATTCTATGAATTTATGATGAGTCTGAAATGGTTTCTTAAAGAAGCAGATGGAATTGCATATAGAACTGCAGGGTGGAGGGATTTAAAAATTTCTTCTCTCTCCCTCCGTCTACGGCTGTTGTGTGGCCTCTGAACGACCTGCAGGTGGTACCCAGATAGGATGTACATATCATGGAGGGCCCAGGAGAGCTCTTTTACATCAGAGCCTGTGAAGGGAATAAACCAAATAGGAGACATCTGCGGCTGGGCCAGGATGAGCCTGGACCTGTCTGCAGGGCTGTTGATAGGCAATGATGGCTCAGAATAGAAGGCCCCCTCCTGACTCAGAAGCTGCAGTCAGAGAGGAAGCAGGCGACCGGAGGCGGCTTCCCAGAGCCATTCTTTGCAGGACGATGGGTATTGCAGCTGCCTCAGCCTCTGACTCATTCATCTCCAACAGGCAGGTCTGAGCCGAGGGCTCTTTGAACACCAAGAAGGAAAACAAATCAACAGCATACTGCTGTTTAGTTGCATATAGGTGTGGAGACTGTTGGGGGGCTGTAAGAAAGAATAGGAAAGTTTAAAAAAGTACCGACGCACAGCTCCCACCCTCAACAGTTGGACCTGGGCATTTGTGGTCCTAAAAGTTCTGCAAGGGATAATAATGAGTGGGAAAGAATGAGAAAACTGGAGTTATTGCAAAGTGATTCAAGCCTAGGATAACTAGTGAGTGATAGTCTGTAAAGTTTGTTCTTGTTTATTCACAAAACCTCACACCTGGATGATCTCATATGCAATTTAACTTGACCGTCAAAACACCCAAGAGGAAAGTAGAGGAATTATTAACCCCGTCTTGCCTGTAAGGGCATGGCTGTCCAGAGTCAGAAAGTGATTTCCTGAGATCCTAAGGAATTGATGAGACCAGCAATCAAACCTAGATGTTCTGGTTTGTAAACCAGAGTTCCTTCTCATTTACTACCTAGAAGTTTATTTCTCAGACCTCTGAGTGCCCTGGCCTTCTGTGCTTGGAATTCTGCTCCAGCTTGCTTCTGTTTCCACCTCTGCTCCTGGGAAAATTGATATATTCTTGGAGACAGGGAATATAGATCGATGTAGTATAGTGTGGCCAAGCTGGGGTTATCTTCTGGGGTAATCAAGCATTTGAAACAATGCCATTTGCTTGTTTCAGGCATAGCTTATAGAACAGTGATCCTCAACCTTACCTGCATATTAGCCATACTGGGAATTTTTAAAACTCTCAAAGCCAAAGTCCTACCCAAGACTAATTAAATAAGAATCTCTGGGGGGTGGGGGGTAGTCTCAGTATTTTTAAAGCTTTTCTATGATTCCAGCATGCAGCCCATATGATGAAGCTTTATAAAACTGAAACAGAGAGATAATCTGTGAACATTTGCAGAGTATTTTGCTCTAGAATATCATTCAGATGCTTATTTAGGATTGTATGTGTAGATACACAGGAGCCTGGTGGGCTAGAGTCTACTGGGTCACAAAGAATTGGACATGATTGATGTAACTTAGCACGCACTCATGTGTGGATAAACAAGCTCCTACAGGTGACTTCTTTATTTCCATACCATTTTAATTATTCATAATCTGACACGGGGTTCTCTGCCATGTTGGTGCTTCATCTCTGTATCTCCAACAATGCAGCTTTAATCTGTTGGGATGCCTTCATTTGTAAGAAATAGATAACCTACCTCTAAATGTCTTAAACAACAAGAAACATTTGTTATTCTACATCACAAGTAGGGCAGCTTCATGGCTGGCTAACTCAGTTGCTCAATGACATTAGCAAAGACCCAGGTTCTTTTCACCTCTGACTTGTCTTCCTTTACGTGTTGGTTTTGTTCTTAAACTTGAGCCTCATGGTCAAAAAATAGATACCACTATCCCAGACATTTCAATAATGTCTGATTGAACAAAATTATTTTTGTTTAATTTTTAAGAGCAAGAAATTTTTTTCTAGAAACTGCTCAAAAATCTTTTTCAAATACCTCATTACCAGAATTGGATCACACATACACCACTGCAAATGGCAAGGAAACTGATGTTTGCCTAATTGGCATAGACTCATCCAAAATACTACCTCATCTGGGATAGAATAATTTTCCCCTAAGCAGTGGCTCTCTGAACAAAACTGGGGTTCTTTTGGTCAGGAAGATACAGGAGGTAGTGGTGTGTCTAGAAGTCACTCATGTCTGATGAAATATAAGGCGCTGGATTTGGACTTAGAAGACGAATCTCAATACTTGCACTCACAATTTTTGTGACTTTGAATAAGTCACAGCCTCTCTGAGCCTCAGTTTTCTCATCTATCAAATGGAGACAATAGTAACTGTATGACAGGGTGGCTGTGAGGATAAAATGTATGAATGTGCTCAGAAATCAGTAGAGAGTACCTGAAACATACTAGGTACATAATATGTGTTGATACCCTCCTTCTCTTCTTCTTGATACTTTTCCCTGCAGTCATTACCAACCACTTAAACACCAGTTAAATAGTGAGCCTACAGGTAGTAGAAAAAGTTGGTTGGAAAAGGTACAGAGAGAAATAGGAGACAAAGTGATGAGAAGATCATGAACATTCTAAAAGGTATGTGAGACTTTTTCGCCTTTCAGATTCTAATCAGGGTTTATTATGTTTTATTTGCTAACTTAAAATGGACATCATGCTTGAGAAGGATTTTTAGAAATGAATGCTTGAAAGAGAAATATTTCCTAGGACGTGGTAACTGTAGAATGAGACTGAACAGGGTTGCTTATATCTGTCTCGTCTCCATCTTTGTGAAGGGGATGATAGCCTATTTATACATACATGTGGATAGAAATACCAAAATGACTCACCTTGTTTTCTGTTGCATATACTTTTGAGTCCCTGGGCAGCTGGAGAAGGGAGTGTTCCTGGAAATCTTGGCAGCCTAACCTCAAGGCATTGGAATATCTCTATGATTCATCCTCCAGGCTCTTCTTACGGGAGGTGAATTCAGTTGAAATACATTCACTGAGACAAACTGTATCACCATCTAAAGTCCTAGCTCTGTTAATCTCTTCTGTTACCTTGAGATGTTTACTAAAATCAAATACCTCAACTTCAAGAGATACCTAAGAGCACACAACTGGACTGTGAGGCAACATTGGGTGGCGGACGTGTTTTTGAACGCTTTATCTGCCCTCCTCAGTTTCCTTGAAATGAGTCCTTCCTGGTTCTTCTTTCTCCTCATTCTCCTCTCTTTCTTACTCACTTTCTTCAGAACCTGACCAGGGAGAAGATCTCATATTAACCATTTATAATTCAATGGAAATGTAAATTCATGTGTTCCTAGTTCTGATAGAGATCCTCATTTTACATTTGAGTTGTCATTTTGTACCCAGAGACATCCCATGTAACATATTTTGAGGGGAAGAAACTGAAAGCTTGCAACACAGGTAGACACCATTTTCAAGCTCCATCTGTCCCTAGTATCCATTATTCTGATATTGCCCTCAAGAAAGGCTATTTTAGGATGGAAATCTGGAATTGAAAAGTTGGAGTCATGGAGGTTGGCAGAAAGTGGGCATGTGGCAGGGACTCCCGGGTCAAGGATGAAGCCGAGTTGAGTGACCATATTACCTGTACCCTCCAGCACCAAAGCAAAGTCAGCCAAAAGAAAATCTGAAAGGTGGATGTCACATAAAGTAGCATCAGAAAAGTCAAGGACTAAATGAGGTAGATGTAGACATCCAAGTGTATAGATCATTGTCCAGAGGCAAAGATGACTAATTATATGTTAGTCTACATATTCCTCTTTAGAGTCACTGCTTGCCTATCTTCTCTGCTTAGCAAACAGAGTCTCACATTTAGATTCTTACCTTGATAATTCTTATTTATCATCCAATAGATGTTTTCAATACCATTCTGAAACCATGTAACTCAAATTGGGACTTGAACCCTTGGTCTTTTCACTGAGATCACACATGTGGTCTCAGAACTTAATGAAACTAAGGTCCTTGATATCTCATCACAGAAAGAATTCAATGAGAGACAAACTGATAGGTAAGAAGTGGATTTATTTAGAGAGAAACATATTCCACAGGCAGAGTATGGGCCATCTCAGAAGCTGACAGTGGCCTTGAAACATGGCATGGTTGGTGTTTATGGGCTGGGTAATTTCAGAGGCTAATGAGTGGGAGGATTTATCCAACTGTTTTGGGTAAGGGGTGGAGATCTCCAGGAATTGGGCCACCGCCCACTTTTTGGTTTTTGATGGTCAGCCTCAGAACTGTAATGGGCTGGTGGGAGTCTAATTTAGCTTGTTACTGGAAGTCAACTGTCCATCATCTTGGACTTATTTTGTCCTAATCAGTTGATATCATATGTTCTTGGGCTATGTCATTCTTTCAAAGGTTGTGCCCTGCCCATTTCCCTCCTCTTTCAGTTCTTTTTAAAGTAGGCTATACTCTAATTAGGCTTCCCTGGTGGCCCAGTGGTAAAGAATTTGTCTGACATTCAATATCACAATAATCCAAGTCTATGCCCCAACCACTATTGCTAAAGAAGCTGAAGTTGAATGGTTCTATGAAGACCTACAAGACCTTCTATAACTTACATCAAAAAAGGATTTTCTTTTCATCACAAGGGACTGGAATGAAAAAGTAGGAAGTCAAGAGATACCTGCAGTAACAGGCAAGTTTGTCCTTGGGGTACAAAATGAAGCAGGGCAAAGGCTAATAGAGTTTTGCCAAGAGAACACACTGATCATATCAAACACCCTCTTCCCAAGAACAACACAAGAGATGATTCTACACATGGCCATCATCAGATGGTCAATACCAAAATCAGATTGATTATATTCTTTGCAGGTAAAGATGGAGAAGCCCTATACAGTCAGCAAAAACAAGAGCAGGAACTGACTGTGCCTCAGATCATGAACTCCTTATTGTCAAATTCAGACTTAAATTGAAGAAAGTAGGGAAAACTACTAGACCTTTCATGTATGACCTAGTGGAAGTGACAAATAGATTCAAGGGATTAGTGCTGATAGACAGAGTGCCTGAAGAACTATGGACAGAGGTTCATGACATTGTACAGGAGGCAGTGATCAAGACCATCCCCAAGAAAAAGAAATGGAAAAAAGCAAAATGGTTGTCTGACGAGGCCTTACAAATAGTTGAGAAAAGAAGAGCCTCTAAAGGCAAAGGGGAAAAGGAAAGATACACGCATCTGAACATAGAGTTCCAAAGAATAGCAAGGAGAGATAAGAATGCCTTCCTCAGTGATCACTGCAAAGAAATAGAGGAAAAATATAGGATGAGAAAGTCTAGAGATCTCTTCAAGAAAATTAGTGACACCAACAGAATATTTCACACAAGGATGGGCACTATAAAGGACAGAAATGGTATGGACCTAACAAAAGCAGAAGATATTAAGAAGAGGTGGCAAGAATACACAGAACTATACCAAAAAGATCTTCATAACCCAGAAAACCACAATGTTGTGATCACTCACCTAGAGCCAGACATCCTGGAGTGTGAAGTTAAGTGGGCCTTAGGAAGCACTACTATGAACGTAGCTAGTGCAGGTGATGGAATTCCACTTGATCTATTTCAAATCCTAAAAGATGATGCTGTGCAAGTGCTGCAGTCAATACGCCAGCAAATTTGGAAAACTCAGCAGTGGCCCCAGTACTTGATAAGTTATTCCAATCCCAAAGAAAAGCAATGCCAAAGAATGTTCAAACTACCACACAATTGCACTCATCTCACACCCTAGCAAAGTAATGCCTAAAATTCTCCAAGCCAGGCTTCAACAGTATATGAACTGAGAACTTCCAGATGTTCAAGCTGGTTTTAGAAAAGGCAGAGGAACCAGAGATCAAATTGCCAACATTCATTGGATCTTAGAAAAAGCAAGAGAGTTCCAGAAAAACGTCTACCTCTGTTTTATTGACTATGCCAAAGCCTTTGACTGTGTGGATCACAACAAGCTGTGGAAAATTCTTAAAGAGATGGGAATACCAGACCACCTTACCTTCCTCCTGAGGAACCTGTATGCACGTCAAGAAGTAACAGTTTAGAACCGGTCATGGAACTACGGACTGCTTCCAAATCAGGAAAGGAGTACATCAAGGCTGTATATTGTCACCCTGCTTATTTAACTTATATGCGGAGTATATCATGCAGAATGCTGGGCTGGATGAAGCACAAGCTGGAATCAAGATTACTGGAAGAAATATCAATAACCTAAGACACACAGATGACACCACCCTTATGGCAGAGAGTGAAGAGAACTAAAGAGCCTCCTGATGAGGAGTATGAAAGAGGAGTGTGAAAAAGCTGGCTTAAAACTCAACATTCAAAAACTAAGATCATGGCATCCAGACCCATCATTTCATGGAAAATAGGTGGGGAGACAATGGAAACCATGACAGGCTATTTTCTTGGGTTCCAAAATCACTGCAGATGGTGATTGCAGTCATGAACTTAAAAGATGCTTGCTCCTTGGAAGAAAAGCTATGACCAATCTAGACAGCATATTAAAAAACAGAGATGTTACTTTTTCAACAAAGGTCCATCTAGTTAAAGCTATGGTTTTTCCAGTAGTCATGTATGGATGTGAGAATTGAACCATAGAGAAAGCTGAGCACCAAAGAATTGAGGCTTTTGAACTGTGGTGTTAGAGAAGACTCCTGAGAGTCCCTTGGACTGCAAGGAGATAAAAGCAGTCAATCCTAAAGGAAATCAGTCTTGAATATTCATTGGAAGGAGCGATGCTGAAGCTCCAATACTTTGGCCACCTAATGGGAAGAACTGACTCATTGGAAAAGACCCTGATGCTGGGGAAGATTGAAGGCAGGAGGAGAAGGGGATGACAGAGGATGATATGGTTGGATGGCATCACTGACTCAATGGACATGAGTTTGAGTAAGCTCCAGGACTTGGTGATGGACAGGGAAGCCTGGCGTGCTGCAGTCCATGGGGTTACGAAGAGCCAGACATGACTGAGTGTGAACTGACAGCACAAGCTTGATCCCTGGGTTGGGAAGACCCCCTGGAGGAGGAAATGGCAACCCAATGCAGTATACTTGCCTGGGAAATCTCGTGGACAGAGGAGCCTGGTGGGCTACAGTCCATGGGGTCACAGAAAAGTCAGACACAAATTAGTGATTAAACAACAACAATAAAGTATTCTAATTGGAAATTCTCTATGGTGCCCTGAACCTTAAATCTAGAAGTGCTTTTAGGGAAACTAACAGATAAGAGATGCTGATAATTACACAGTGCAGGTCATGCCTGTATACACAATGGCACATTACTTATAGGATCCAATTTAATGTATGCTTCCATCATTATTGTCTCTAATCTATAGATGAGTTTCAGAAGGATAACCTCCCTCTCTGAGATGGAAGTAGGCTCTACAACAGAAAGCCCAGATGTTTCATTACTCTCATGTTTCCCCAGCCTGTCTGATCATTAGTATCACAGAGTCCTTGCTACCTCTTTACACTTGAATTAGAATCTCCAAGAAACAGTCTGAGAAATGTGTATTTTAGATGGGACCCCTGATAATTCCTTAAACCAAGCAAATTTGGGAACCTTCTAAACCCTACCAGGGTGTACACTGGAGCCCTGGCCAGTAAGGTGTTTGTCTGTTTGGCTAGTTGTCTTGAGAGAAAGTCTTCTGTTACCGGAACTGTCAGGACAGAAGATTCAAATCTGGAAGAATGGAATAGAGATACAGGTGACAGATGCTGGCCTCTTTCTTCCCTCTGCATGATCTCTGTTCTGTTTCCTTTCCCAATCCTAGAGTCTCCTACTCATCAATCCTCTGGGTACCTTTAGCACTTCAGCTTGGCATGCTCTGCTTTAACTTTTCTTTCTCTTAATTTCCCTGGTTGGTCTCTTGACTCCTTTGGTTGCTCTGTGATGTTAAGAAAAACATCTGAAGCAAGTCACCCTTGATCCTTTCCTTAGCAAGGAGATAGTTTCTCCCTTTCATTTTCTTGAGATAGATTAGAATTATCAGGATGATATTACTTCTTTAAAATATTTTTGTCTCAGTTTTCTCATCATCAGAATCAAAGTGGAGTTCAGAAAAATGTGATAAACTAGACCAGCCCTTCAGGAGTCTTCCTAATGCAACATTCTGAAAGTCTATGAATGCTGTTTAGTGGAACTGGATGTCATTTCTTATGAGAAGAGAATATAACTGCTATCTTAAATCTTAAATAAAGGATGGGTTGGTTAGAAACATCTTGGTATCCATGAAAGTGGCTTTAAAACAAAAATTCAATTTACATTATTTACACAACCTCATCTTCAAGAAAGAAAGGGCTTTGCTGGTGGCTCATATGATAAGAATCTACCTGCAGAGTAGGAGACTTGGGTTTGATCCCTGGGTCGGGAAGATCCCCTGGAGAAGGGAATAGCTATGCACTCCAGTATTCTTGCCTGGGGAATTCCATGGACCAAGGAGCCTGGTGGGCTACAGTCCACTGGTCACAGTCAGACGTGACAGAATGACTAACGTACACACACTGATCTTCAAGAATGCTGTAGGTTTCAGTACAATTTACAATGTCATGCACTGCAGTAATCAGAGAAAAGAGATGTGAAGGCAAGAATGTTAACACTTGTAGTTTCCTTGGCTCTTTATCCCTACACAGGATGGGCTTACCTTACACACTGGCGGGACATGGCCTCACATGGGATTATCTGAAGGGAACCAAAGCCTCCTTCCGTTTTTCTCAGCCTTCTATTTTTAACTCACCCCGATAGCTAAAATTTCACTATTTGAAATTTACGGCTTTGAGTGATTTAGGAAACACGGTAGCAGAAGAATATTCTTCCACAACTTTCAATCATTAACATGAGTTTACTAAATCATTGGAAATGAATTAGACAAACTATGAATACTAGTGGGCATGGAATAAAAACTAGAATTGAGAGAATGTGGTGCCAGCGTACCAGAAATGCAGAAAGAGACAGTGACAGGGATGTTGGCATGACACCCAAGCCTTGCCAGTGATAAAAATTAATTAAATTTTGCATAATTTCTCTCTTGGGAATTTTCTTGGCATTTGAACAATAATATCTGTTAACATCTGAAAGCCTGACCAAGATCATAGAAAAAATTTTTACTCTTATGGACCTTTTGAACACTCTCTGTGTGTAGGAGACATTGCTCAATTTAATAACACTCCGGTCACCTTGCTTTTCATTGGCAGATTAATATAAAGGTAATCTTTAAAAAATATTTTAGAATTTCAATGACTCTATTAATACTAAAATTTATATTTATGCAACTAAATTGTATTACTCTGATTTATGGGCCAGATATTAAATGTTAATGTAAATAGCAGGAAACGTTTTGGCAGAGTTTTAAGATATTAGCATACATTAATTTCTTCCTACATCTTGCTTACATTTGGTCCTAAGGAAAATGGGTAAGTGACTCCCTCTAGAGAAATTTCTCTGTTATTATATTATGCAGCATTGGCAAAAGACATAGCTTGGAATGACAAAAAATGTTTTTTTTTTAACTTAAAGAAAGAAAAAGAAGGAAGAAAGAAAAAAAAGTGTCTGAGCTTTAAGTCACAGTCTCTCCTTTTTTAAAAAATATTTATTCATTTATTTTTGGCTGCACTGGATCTTCGTTGCTGCGTGGGCTTTCTCTCGTTGCAGTAAGCAGGGGCTACTCTCTAGTTGAGGTGCTTGGGCCTCTCATTGGGGTGGAAGCACAGATCTTAACCACTGGACCACCAGGGAAGTCCCTATATCAGTCTTTTTTGAACAGCTATCCTAGTTAGTTGGTATGGAGGAGTGGGGTGCCATGTAACTGGGCACTGTCTTTTAAGAGCCACTAGTACGAGAAAAGAAGTATGGCAGTCATGTAGGAAATGTGTGTGATTCTTGTCTGAGTTTTTTGGGAGAATGAAAGGATATGGAAATGGAGCCAGCCCATTAATGAATGCAGAAGTCTCTTTGGTAGGGTGAGGTGTTCTTGGTGGGTGTGAGTTGGGGGCATGTGAGGAGGGCATCATCACGCATCTCCCACCTTAGCAGGCAGATTCTTTACCACTGCACCACCTGGGAAACCCTATGAATGCTTTACTGATTACTATCTTGGGGTCTTGGGCATGCCAGGTATCATTTTTTTTCCCCTGTGCTGTGGTTTTTCAAACTGCAAAACAGCTGCATTATAAATCTATTCATAGTCCTTACAGGGATTCTGGGATGATATGTCTCACATTACACAATATCATGACACATGGATAAATATTTAGTTGCTAAGTTGTGTCTGACTCTTTTACAACCCCACGGACTGGACTGTAGCCTGCCAGGCAAGAGTACTGGAGTGCATTGTAATTTCCTTCCCCAGGACATCTTCCCAGCTCACAGACTGAACCCACATTGCAGGTGGATTCTTTACTGCTGAGCCACCAGGGAAGCCTAGTTTTATTATAAAATGCCTATTAGAGATTTTTATTGCTAAAGAGATGTGAATTTAAATTTTTATTTATGAATTTATTTATTTATATCTGTATTTATTTATCTGTGGATGTTGATAGCAGCCACGAAATTAAAAGATGCTTGCTCCTTGGAAGAAAAATTATGACAAACCTAGATAGGATATTAAAAAGTAGGGATGTCACTTTGCCCACAAAGGTCTGTATAGACAAAGCTATGGTTTTTCCGGTAGTTATGTATGGATGTGAGAGTTGGACCATAAAGAAGGCTGAGCACCAAAGAATTGATGCTTTTGAACTGTGGTGCTGGATAAAACTCTTGAGAGTCCCTTGGACAGCAAGGAGATCAAACCAGTTAATCCTAAAGAAAATAAAAACTGACTATGCATTGGAAGGACTGATGTTGAAGCTGGAGCTCCAGTATTTGTCCACCTCATGTGAAGAGCCAACTCATTGAAAAAGCCCTGGATGGTAGGAAAGATTGAAGGCAAGAGGAGAAGGGATTGACAGGTGATGAGATGGTTGGATGGCAGCAACGACTCGATGGACATGAGTTTGAGCAAACTCCAGGAGTTAGTGAAGGACAGGGAAACCTGGTGTGCTGCACTCCATGGAGTCACAAAAAGTCAGATACAATTTAGTGACTGAACAACAACCTATTAGAAGGAAATAGAAGTATTTACATAATATTAATTCTCCTAAAATATGACCCTAAAGGCAATATCTTAAAGGAAACAGTAATTTAAAAACAACAAATCCACATTTAAAAATTTTAAGTAAGAGTAAGAAATACAAACTA
This sequence comes from Cervus canadensis, assembly GCF_019320065.1. Taxonomy (NCBI): domain Eukaryota; kingdom Metazoa; phylum Chordata; class Mammalia; order Artiodactyla; family Cervidae; genus Cervus; species Cervus canadensis. The sequence goes on along the minus strand of NC_057415.1, from coordinate 5,587,542 downwards.
TTAGGTATAAAATAAGTTACAAGGCTATATTATACAACATGGGCATTTAGCCAATATTTTATAATAATTTAAATGGAGTATAATCTTTAAAAATTGTAAATCACTATCTTATACATGTGTACTTTATAATGTACAGCAACTGTGCTTCAGAAAAAAATAAAAAGTAAAAATGGTAGATGTGTCATAATTTAATTTTGTTATTATGCATCTATTCATTCAATCACTAATTTATGGTCTTGCAAAATTTGCATTTTAGTGGAAATCTATGTATCTTATATCTAACAACATATATGTTGACAGGGCTAGAGATCAAAATGTTAATGGGCTCAAGCTGACTGAATCTAAGTTTCTTATTATCCTATTTTGTGAAAATAATACAATTATTTTAAATGACACATAAGAATAAGGACAAGGTTGAATTAAATCAAATTACCAGTTACTACATCGGTTTTTAAACACTAGTGTTTGAACCTAAACATTTGCTTGAAATAAGGTTCCATATATAGTCTACTTAAATTACTCTAATTAAATTAGTAATTATTTTGCATAATTATTTTGATTGAATTAATACTTTGATTAAAAACTTTTCCTCCACAAATGGGTTTGGATAAAAATGAGAACCTAATCAAAAAAGGTGGTGAGATAACTTAAAATAAATTCTTAATGAAGAAACATGATTTTCTTCCAGCAACTTCTTTCTCCCTCCCTTTTCCATAAAATGACTCCTCAATATATTAATCAAATGCAAAACATATTTCCCACCAATTCAATTGAGATTCAAGGGATATTTCTTATGGATTTATGTAAATCACATTAAAGGTTTCTTTTGAAATGAACAGCAATAATAGAATCTTAAAATTTTAAAAAGATACAGATTGAGTGCTACTCTTACTTCTAGAATACTTATTCATGGATGCAGAATGACTAGAAAAATGAGTTTGTGCCCTTTGAGAATTTTGTATAAATATCACATACTCTAGATCGCTATCCTTGCGTTTTCTCCCAAGTGGCTTAAAAGATTTTGTATTCAACATTATTTCCATACCCTTCTTTCATGCACTTATCTTGATTTAGTTGGAATATATCTCAAGGAATTCCTAGTCCTGGGTTCTAATTTTAGTACTATCAGAGCTGGATTTTTGCCCTTGAAACTCTTATTTAACCTCTTAGGAGAGGGTACATATTATATGAGGATAATTAAAGTATTGTTAAATTCCACATTGTTGTTGTTATTCAGTCGTTAAGTCATGTCTGACTCTTTGCCACACATGGACTGTGGCATGCCAGGCTTTCCTTTGCTATCTCCTGAAATTTGCTCAAACTCATATCCATTGTGTCTATGATGTTATCCAGCCATCTCATCCCCCTTTGCCCCCTTCTCCTCTTGCCCTCAATCTTTCCCAGCATCAGGGTCTTTTCCAATGAGTTGGCTTTTCATATCAGGTGACCCAAGTATTGGCGCTTCAACTTCAGCATCAGTCCTTTCAATGAATATTCAGGGTTGGTGTCCTTTAGGATTGATTGGTTTGATCTCCTTGCTGTCCAAGGAACTCTCAAGAGTTTTCTCCAGTACCACATTTTGAAAGCATCAATTCTTCAGCGCTCAACCTTCTTTATGGTCCCACTCTCACATCTGTACATGACTACTGGAAAAGATCATAGCTTTGACTAGATGGACCTTTATTGGCAGTCATATCTCTGCTTTTTAATACCCTATCTAGGTTTGCCATAGCTTTTCATTCAAGAAGCAAGTGCTTTATTAATTTCATGGCTGCAGTAACCATCTGCAGTGATTTTGGAGCCCAAGAAGATAAAATCTGTCACTGTTTCTGCTTTTTCCCCCATCTATTTGCCATGAAATGATGGGGTCAGATGACATTATCTTAGTTTTTTGAAAGCTGAGTTTTAAGCCAGCTTTTTAACTCTCCTTTTTCACCTCATCAAGAGGCTCTTTAGTTCCTCTTCACTTTTTGCCATTAGAGTGGTGTCATCTGCATACCTGAGGATGTTGATATTCTTGACACAGGTGTAGATTTTGATAAATTTTTGTATTTCTTTTATCATATTAACTGGATTTGAGAGGCAGAGTGTTAAATACATGGGCTACATTTTTACCTTCCAATCAGAGTCTTCAAAGTCAGTTCTGTGCATCTTATAATTTAGAGAGTTTGAAAGAATAGCAATTAAAATACTTCAATGGAAATCATTGTTTCTAGAAGACACATTTGCCTTTGTCTCTCTGCTCATTTTTAAAAATTGCATTTCTAATCTGTACTCTGCTATAATTAATGAGTACTATCTGACTAGTAATAGATGAAGAATCAATGCGCGTCATCTACCATTAGAGCTTCCTGATTGCACAAAGAGGCTCACAATCTGAGGAGAGCAGCTTTGTGATTTTTTTCTGGTGCAAGTGTAGTTGCTGGATCACCTATCCTAGGTGCATTTGCAATTCTGTTCCTTACTTCTAATTAAGGAATAAAACTCAGCTGTTCACTTTCTGGAGTTTGTGACAAGAAGAAATTCTAAGGTAGCAGGAAGGAAAAATTTCTAGTATGTACTGCAGAAATCACAACTCACAGATGCTTCATTTATGTTGGTTGCTTCTATGCAATGGAATTGCCAATGCCCACTTGTATGTGACCTTGAGAAAAGCTCCTCGTGTTTGACAGCACGAGTTTCTCAGTGAGTGTTCAGTTGCTCGGTCACGCCCGACTCTTTGTGACCCCATGGACTGTAGCCTGCCAGGCTCTTCTCTCCATGGAATTTCCCAGGCAAGAATGCTGGAGCGTGTTGATATTTCCTCCTCGAGGGGATCTTCCCTACCCAGGGATTGAACTTGCATCTGTTGCATTTCCTGCATTGCCAGGCAGATTCTTTACCCCTGTGCCCCCTGGGAAGTTTAACACTGTATTTCTGGAAAAAATGACCCCAAGATATAAAGAACTCTAGTCTAATATTCCATTGTGTACAAGATTGTGATCTATACGGCTTGGTCAGGGGCCATGGAGACCATCAAAATGGCTGGTTGCTACGAGTGGCTGAGATTTGGGGTGAAATAGGGTAACTGACTTCCTTCCCTCTGAGATTAGAGTTATCAAGTCCCGGGTGCTCAGGGGCTGCAGAGTGGTTGTTATGCTCTTGCCGTGTTAGTGAGTGTGATGCTCACATCCACTCATTGCCTTCTCACTGTCCCTAGATTTCAGGTCATGATTTAAACCTAGCCAGGAATTCTTCTCCTCTTTCACCATTACTAGAAATACTAGGCCTGGATGATGGGGTTTTCTGGGCTCGAGTCTTCGCCTGCTGTTCTGTGCTGAGCTGCAGATCTGTTGGGATATTTTCTGCTATGTGAGCAACTCTGCCGCCATTCTGAATATTTTATACATTCTGTGCGTGCTTGTCAGAATAAGGGTTTTCACCAGTGATGAATTCATAGTGTACACATTGGCAGCTTTCCTGAACTGGTTACTCTAATGACGTTATCAATTAGCCATTAAAGTTGAAATTTAAAATAAATCTACTAACAAGACTTTGCATCAGCTAATCACTGGAGATGGGCCTAAAGAGGCCCTATGTAATTAAGCAGGACAATAGTGAGGGGAAATTAATTGAAGGGTGGAGCATAAAGAGTATTGGGTGCTTTCACCATAGCTTTGAAAAATTCTGTAATGCAAAAGGGAATAGAAAAGATCAGCATAAGAAATGGGTTGAATCAATCAATACCCTCTATCCTATTTATTGACACATTTACTGTTTACCCAAGAGTTCTGTTGGCCACTAGAGATACAAAATGGAGGAAGGGAGGAGGAATTATTTATTCAGCCCTGTTTGGCAGATGTGAGACTCATTTGAAAACACTTAATAATCTTTCATTTTGATAGTGTTCTGCAGAGTAGAGATTTTGGAGACAAAGATTTTATGAATGAAGAATCATTCAAGAGGTGGAAAGACAGTGCATGAAAGAACATGGGTGTGAGTATTATTGAGAAGGAAGTCTCACTATTTGTGGATATGCAGACTATGGATTGTGATGTAGAATATGGACTGTAACTGCTGCCAGGGTTAGAGGAAGGAAGAGGCCAACCAAGGTTGGGATAATCAAGAAAGGATTCAAGGCAAATAGGGGAATAAAAGTGACTCTTCTTAATGCAGGGTAGGATCTTCAGCAGAGGCCAACAGGATGGGCTTTTAGAAAAAATAATCTCTTTAGCTACTTTTTTGTTAGGTCACTTTTTTCTTCTGAAAAGAATGATTCCTTTTTTTTTTTTTTGCATTATACTTAAATTTTTAAAAATTGGGTTGTTTTTATCGTGGAGCTGTGAAATTTCTTTATATATCCTCGCTACAGAACCTTTGTCAGATATATGATTTGCAAATATTTTCTTCCATTCTGTGAATTATTTCACTTTCTTGATGAGGTCTTTTGATGTGCAAAAGGTTTTGATTTTAATGAAGTCTAATGCATCTATTTTTTTGTGTGCTTTTGGTGTCATGTCTAAGAATTCATTGCCAAATCCAAGTTCATGAAGATTTACCCTATGTTTTCTTCAAAGAGTATCACTGTTTTAGCTCTTATATTTAGGTTGTTCCATTCTGAGTTAATTTTTATATGCAGTGTTAAGTAACATCCAAATTCATTTTTTTTGTATGTGGATATCCAGTTGTCCCAGCACCATTTTTTAAAGAGACCATTCTTTCCTCTTTGAATGGACTTGGCACCCTCACTGAAGATTAAGTGGCAGTACATGTACAAATTATTTTGCAATTGTTAATTTTATTCTATTGGTCTGCATGGGTATCCTTATGCCAGCACCACACTGTTTTGATTAATATACCTTTGCACTAAGTTTTGAAACCAGACATTTGTTATCCTTTTTCAACATTCAGGACCCTTGGCAATTTTATATAAATACACCATTAACTTTCCTAATTCTGAAAAAAAAAATAATAAGGTCATAGGAATTTGAGAAAGATTGCACTGAATCTGTAGATCACTTTAGGTATTACTAACATCTTTACCAAGTTCATTCTTACAATTCATGAACATGAGATATCTTTCCTGACTGTCCTAAGACAGTCACCTAACTCCTCTGCTTGCTTTCGTTCTTAACCTAAACCCCTAAAGCTGATTCTTCTCATAGCAGCCAAAGTAATAATTTTTAAATGAAAATAGGATATCACTACTGTATTGTCAACCCTCTGGCTTATCATCATAATTAGAATAAAATCCCAGTTCCCACTGAGCCAGTGAGAATTTGCCAGGTTGATCCTTACCACCCACTTTGTTCTTATTTTCCAACATTCCTTCCTTGTCTATTTGGTTCCAACAGTTCCGGCCTTGCCATTCCTTTCCTCTGGAGGCACACTTCTCTCTCAAAAGGATGAGAGGATGTGCCAAAGGACATTTTCACACCCTTCCTCCTTTCCTAGAAAACTCTTCTTCCTAATACTTACTTCTTCCTGATGTTTACTTATTCTGTTCCCGCTCCTTGTTCCTACTAATCTCAAGGCTCTGTCTTTGGAAAGGTCTTTCCTCACTATTTTATTCACAGGTTTCTCTCTCTTGTCACTTAGTCATGTCCAACTCTTTGTAACCCCAGGGATTATACAGTCCATGGAATGCTCCAGGCCAGAATACTGGAGTGGGCAACCTTTTCCTTCTCTAGGGGATCTTCCCAGCCCAGGGATCCAACCCAGGTCTCCTGCATTACAGGCAGATTATTTACCAGTTGAGCCACAAGGGAAGCCCAAGAATACTGGAGTGGGTAGCCTATCCCTTCTCCAGTGGATCTTCCTGACCCAGGAATTGAACAGGGTCTCCTGCATTGCAGGTGGATTCTTTACCAACTGAGCTATTCCATTAATCTCACCCCATATCCTATTTTATGTTTCTTCATAGACTGACTACTAAAATGTGAGATTCACGTAACTAGGGATTTTGTTTCATTCATTGCTGTCACTCTAGCATTTAGATCAGTGCCTGATACGTATTTGCTGTTGTCCAGTCACTAAGTCATGTCTGACTCTTTGTGACCTTATGGACTGTAGCATGCCTGGCTCTTCTGTCCTCCACTATCTCCTGAAGTTTGCTCAAATTCATGTCTATTTAGTTGGTGGTGCTGTCTAACTAACCATCTCCTCTGCCACTCTCTTCTTTTGCCTTCAAACTTTCCCAGCATCAGGGTCTTTTCCAGTGAGTTGGGTCTTTGCATCAGGTGGTCAAAGTATTGGAGCTTCAGCTTCAGCAACAGTCCTTCCAATGAATAATCAGAGTTGGTTTCCTTTAGGATTGACTGATTTGATTTCCATGTAGTCCAAGGGGCTCTCAAGAGAGTCTTCTCCAGCACCACAATTTGAAAGCATCAGTTTTTCAGTGTTCAGCTTTATGCTCCAACTGTCACACCCACCCTTGACTACTGGAAAAACCATAGCTTGGACTATATGGACCTTTGTTAGCAAAGTGAAGTCTCTGCTTTTTAATACACTATCCTGGTCTGTCTGACATAGCTTTTCTTCCAAGGAGCAGGCCTCTTTTAATTTAATGGCTGTAGTCACCATCAGCAGTGATCTTGGAGCCCAGGAAAGTTAGACAGGGACTAATTTCTGCATGGAGGAAGGAATGAGTGAATTATCCTCCAAAGAAAGAGAGGTATGGACTTCCCTGGTGGTCCAGTGGTTAGAGTCTGCCTACCAATGCAGGGGACATGGGTTCAATCCCTGATCCTGGGAGATTCCACATGCTGTGGGACAACTAAGCTCCTGAGCCACAACCGCTGAGCCCACGCTCCGCTCCATGGCCTATGAGTTGCAACTACTGAGACTGCGTGCTGCAACTGGAAAAAGCCTGTGCATAGCAAATAAGACCCAGCGCAGCTAAAAATAATAAATAAATAAAAAAGAGAAGCTGAAGTAGCATAACAAATACAAATAAAATAGGATTTGGAGTGAGGCAGAATTAGATTTTTCAACCCCATTCTGTCACATATCAACTGTGTGATTTCTGTAAATTACTCAGCCTCTCTGAACTTCAGTTGGGAGGACATGAAATGGACATGGTGCTACTTTACTTGTAAGGTCGTGGAGAAGCTTGGCTGTTAGGTGTGTGACTCCTCTAGTACAGTGCTTGGCAAGAAGGAAGTACTTAAATAATTGCAGTTATTTGCTATGGAGACTATTTCTTACCCTCAGCTAGGTTAAAATGCATGAAAGTCTTGTTTGTTAGAAGACAATGATGTATTTTGGCCTCTGGACTCAGAGCTGGAGTATTTAAATTGATTGGTGTCTGACTATACAGAAGACTGGGTTTTCCTAAAATTGCTCAGCTATTTCCAGGGGCTGTTTCCTCTTGTCTATTATCTTTCCCCTTTGAAGAAGGTGTATTTTGTTTCCTGAGTCCACTAGGAATTTCAAGTGATGCAAGCGTATTAATAATCTGAAAGTAGCCTGCTGCCGTGAGTATTATTTTGAACCTTCCAATTAGAAATCAGAATTTCATTGGTGTCATAGTTAGCTTCCTCTTAAAATGCATGTATAATTTCGTTAGTGAACTGTTGAGAATTTAGTAAAATTCTTTAGCCAGTCTGAAAGTGTACTGCAGATGACTTAATCACAGTGCAGCCAGAAGGAAAGATTACATACACCATACCATCCACTCAGCCACATTATTTTATTATATTCAGTTCTGTCACAGATGAGTCCTTTGTCAGGGACTATACTGTATCTAATTCCAGGGTTGTATTGATGATGAGAATTCTGGTTTGGTACACAGCCAGGTGCAAACGGCTGAAGCTTAGTGTTTCATTCTGCTGATGTGCTTTTTTCACTCAGATTCTGGAACACCATCCCCACTGCTCCTCTTGGCTCTTGTCTCTACCTCAGGCTCTCACATGATGTTAAAGAACACTCGGGAATCAATCTTTCAGGCAGACATGAGCTAAAGATTCTGACATACCTGCCCAAGGGATTGGTTTCAAGATACTAAATTTGTACAGGAAAAAAAAAAAAAAAAAAAGCAGCAAAACAAATCAGACTTAAGAAACTGCCATACTAGAGGGTGGATGGGCACCTGGGGGATAGATGTTCTTTATCTTCTTTTTTGCAAAACAATAATTCTGCATTATCTACAATGCTGAGTGGTAAACATAACATCTACGCAAGAATGCTGTGATTTAACAGTTGAACCCTGTTTGCTAATATCGTTTCACATAGCACATTATACAGAGCTTGTTCTCAGTATACATCTCCCCTGCATAATGGTTCTCATCCACTTCTTTTTCCTCTAATTTTGAGTCGGCAGCCATGATGCCCAAGGGGTCTTCATCTTGTTGGCAGGATGCATTATCTTATTGGCCATCAAAAGATTAGAGAAGAACAGCTGGGGACCAGCAGGGCTGGGAGGGGGGAAGAGAACCTGCTCTGTAATTATTTCATTTCTCTTCTTTGACAGCTTCCTCTTATTCTAAGACACAGATTCAAAGTGACTCCCTCCCTAATCCTGTGTCAAGATAAGCCTTGTAAACTGGGGTTGCAGAAACTGTTTTCCCTTCCTGTCACAGTGAAATAAGGTGTTAAAGCTCCAAGCTGAAACATGGAGAAAAATAAACAGATTTGAAATACAGCCACAGAAATCCTCACATTTTCCTCTTTGTTTTCCTTAGTAACCTGAATGAATGCTTAGCCCTAAGCAGTACTTTCCAGGGACATGAGGTTTATTTAATTAAGAGCTGCTTTGAAAATCTGGATTCCAGTTTTTTCACTGTAGTTTAATCAGGGGACTGAAGTGATTTTTAGAAAGTTACTAAGTTTGGGTGAAAACTCAGCTGAGATTCTCTGTAAATTGTGTTCCTGTTGTTTTCTTCTTCCCACACTTAACTCTGTGCTGTGCTCCATGCTCATTCACTTCAGTTGTTTCCGACTCTTTGCGACCCCATGGGCTGTAGCCTCTAGGCTTCTTTGTCCATGGGATTCTCCAGGCAAGAATACTGGAGTGGGTTGCCATGCCCTCCTCTAAGGGATCTTCCCAGATCCAGAGATCGAACCCATGTCTCCTATATCACCTGCATTGGCAGATGGGTTCTTTACCACTAGCACCACCTGGGAAGCCCACACTTAACTCTAGACTAAAACGAATCAAAATAAAAGGATCAGATGTAAGTATATATGAGGACAAAATCAGCTTTGGCCAGATAGGCATAAACTGCATTTAGTGTCTCAAAACATTAAAACAAATCCATAGATTATAATGAGACAAGATCAATTATAATAAAAATGTGCTTAATTTCAACTCTGCTAAACCCTTTGCATTTATTGTTTTATTTATTCTTCAAAACAATTCTGGGAGATGATAGGAAGAGTTAAGTAGAAAAGTGGATAATAATAGCTATTTCACAAAGTTCTGGAAGTGTTTTAATAAGCTAGTTAGCTACATGGATGGAAAAATGCCTTCTACATAATTTACACATAATAATAATTGATTCCCTTTTGAGTTTGAAATAAAAGAAAAATTGAATCTTAGTGAAGTCAGGTCACTTCTCCTAGGTCTTACCATTGGCAAATAGTAGCATAGTGGTTCTAGAACCCAGGTGTTATGAGGTTCTCTTGGAAAAAAAGGTTTTTAGGATTCTCAATTCATCTGATATTGTCATGACAATATTTTTTCCAGCTCACAGAAAGCAGGCAGGATAAACGGACTAGTAAGGTATTAGGATCTGTGCCTTCCTTTTCAGGATTGATCATACATTTACAGCAAAAGAAAAAAAATGTATTAAGATTTGAAAATTCCCTTTTGGGCTCTTTGGGCTTTGAATTCAGATTTGCTCATTTTTTTGTGTCTACTAGTGACTTTCAGAGTGAACTGGGATATGTATAAAAACATTCTCAGTAGTGTCATTCATAATGTCCCAAATTAGGACAAAAAAAACATGTTTATCAACAGGAATGGATCCATTTTAATATTTTATGTAAGGAAACACTATCCACCAATGAAAATGAATGACTGTCTGGTCATTCATTAACCAAGCCTGTAAAGATATCTCAAAAATATAGGAATGAAAAACATGAATAATAATGTGCAAGAGAAGCCAGACCAAAAAGTCAGACTGTACAATTCCATTTATATAAGACTCAGACATAGCAAAATTAAACTACCTTATTTGGAAATTCATACATAAATATTAAAACTGTTGATATATGAAAAGCAAGGATACAATTACCATACAAGTTAGATCAGGTTTAGTCCAGGATATAGGAGAGAGTTCTGATTAAGAACAGAATGTGACTGCTTTTGGAATGCAAGAATGTTCTCTTTTGTCCTTGGAGATGGTTTTAGGGATGTTTACTTTACAATAATTTATTAAACTTTACATTTATATTTTATGGATTTTTCTGTGGAAGTGCCATATTTTACATTTCACAAGAAGAAAGGTTTAAAAAAGAATAGAAATGTGTCCTATTGAGAAGACACCTTTCTTTGATGAGAGGAGTATTGGATTGGCCAAGAAGTTCGTTTGGGTTTTTCTTTAAGACCTTATGGAAAAACCTGAACTTTTTGGCTAACCCAAGAATAGAAGGGGTTAGAATACTTGACTGCCATCCTCATGCTCTATCTTATCCCTGGTTGGAATGGACAACAGGTCAGATCTGATGTCCACCTGGTTATGAGCCATCTGAGTCAGTGATGGGGCCTGAGCCTCTGGGCAAAGGCCTGGATCTTTCTTCAGGCAGAAGATGCAAGATGAGCTAGAAATGATTTGGATAGTGTTGACACTAGTTTTCTGGATCATTTCAGTGAATTTTTCTTTGGAAGTCAAGTGAAGTGAAGTCGCTCAGTTGTGTCTGACTCTTTGCGACCCGTGGACTGTAGCCTACCAGGCTCCTCCATCCGTGGAATTCTCAAGGCAAGAATAGTGGAGTGGGTTGCCATTTCCTACTCCACGGGATCTTCCCAACCCAGGGATCGAACTGAGGTCTCCCACATTGCGGGCAGATGCTTCACCCTCTGAGCCACCAGGGAAACCCTTCTTACCTCAATAGAAAGAATCAAATTGGTCTCAGACCCTAAAAAGAAAACACCCTTATTTTCAATTGGCCCCCAAATATCAAGTATCACTATGAAATCTGTCACAGCATCATTAGTAATCATTTTGCATGCTTGCTGAGCTTATTTAAGGGACCTCCACATCTGTAAAAGTAGGTGGGTCTGCCTCCGATTTCCTGAGTGAAAGGATTTCAGGGTGGACACACGGTTGAACTAAGTCAGCTTGAGGGTGAAGAGTTCTGAGCAAAAGAAACCCAGCACTCAGGTTGGAGTAGCCAGGGGGTCTGTGGAGCAGAGGCTGGGAGCCTGAATCCGCTAGGGATGTGTGTGTGATGTGTTCTGTCACTAAGTCGCGTCTTACTCTTGGCGACTCCATGGACTGTAGCCCACCAGGCTCCTCTGTCCATGGGATTCTCCAGGCAAAAATACTGGAGGGAATTGCCATGCCCTCCTCCAGGGGATCTTCCCCACCCAGGGATCGAACCTGCACTGCCTACATACCCTGCATTGCAGGCAGGTTCTTTACCACTGGGCCACCTGGGAAGCATGTTATGCCTGATCTTTTAGAGAAGGAAGATACCTCCACTGGCTAGTAAACTGCCTCTGACATTTTGGTGACTAATAAATTACTATGTTAGTTAAAGACTACAGAGAAAATTACAGAGCCACTTACTTGTTGTAACTTATTGAGCTCCTTATATCAAAGCAGAAGGATGGGATCCTCTGCCTCTTATAATTGTCTGCAGATGCTGCACCATCTGACTAGCTGTAATACAAATGATTACAAGCTAAAAAAACAGGGGGTCACGGAAGGCACATCCACCACTTGTGGGATGTTAATCATGTTCAGGACCTCTCGATGCTAGGATTTCCTTATCTCTAGACCAGACATGAGCACATTTTCCCTAAGATTGTTATAAGGACTAAATGAGAATATATATATATATATATATATATACACATATATATACATATATATACACATACCATGTTATACATATATTATGTTATATTTTAATCACTAAGTCATGTCTGACTCTTTTGTGATCCCATGGACTGTAGCCCTCCAGGCCCTCTGTCCATGGGATTTCCCAGGCAAGAATACTGGAGTGGGTTGCCATTTCCTCCTCCAGGGGATCTTCCCCACCCAGGGATCAAACCCATGTCTCTTGCATGGACAGGCAGATTCTTTACCACTGAGCCACCAGGGAAGCCCTAACACATATATTATAAATATATATAATCTCTTTAATTTCATTTAATCCCATATATATATAATTTGCCACACATGTCATGCTCAATAACAAAAGTCATGGTGCCATGCTTTCCCCCATATGTTCGTGTTCAGTTAGATCCCTCACCTATAGGATAATAAAGTAATACAAATTTTTAGCTGAATATTTTACAATATTCATGGTTATGATGTATGAGTGATTGTTAAAGTAAGATAAATAAAAATAACTTATATGTCTTTAATATCTATAACCGAGGTCTCTTTTATGGATCAGCTACATTTTATAATTTACAAAAAGAAAACATCCTTAATTTTGGTAAATCTGAGACTATCAGGTCAATTGGACTGAGCACATCAGTTACCCTTTTATGATTTTTATTTTTATCAATTGGAATATGGCCATAGTTTAAGGGTCAGCTTTCCTACAAGATTCATAAATAAAACTTAACAGCAGCATCCCCTTGCTCTCTCGCCCTTTCTGCTTCCACATCTCTAAATATCATGCTTAGGCTGCATTTCTTGGTTTTTCTTAATGCTTGGTTTAAGCATTGGCTACTGAATTTCTCCTCTGCTCATCCTTATCATGTGTGCCAAGTTGTTTCAGTCATGTCCGACTCTACAACTCTATGGACTGTAGCCCGCCAGGCTCCTCTGTCCATGGGATTCTCCAGGCAGAGATACTGGAGTGGGTTGCTATACCCTCCTCCAGGGATCTTCCCAACCCAGGGATCAAACCTGCGTCTTTTGAATCTCCTGCACTGACAGATGGGTTCTTTACCTCTAGTACCATCTGGGAAGACCCTAATCCTCATTACACACGTGCAAACAGCCTGTCACTCTCTGTGGTTTAGATTTTGTAACTTGGTCAGATCAATGATTCTCAAACTTTAGAGTGCCTTGGAATCACTTGAATACATATACACTCAGAGGTCCTACTCCCTTCTTTCCCTTCTTCTTTAAAAAAACTTTTATTTTGTATTGGAGTATATAGCCCATTAACAATGTATGGACAGCATGCAATCTCCCCCAAACACCTTCCCATCCAGGCTGCCACATAACATTGACCAGAGTTCCCTGAGCTATACATTAGGACCTTGTTGGTTATCTATTTTAAGTACAGCAGTGTGTACATGTCCCTCCCAAACTCCCCAACTCTCCCCTACTCCTTTCTGATTCAGTAAGAGAGGATCCAAAGATTTTGCATTTCCGGCAAGTTTCCAGGTGACGTTGATGATGCTGTTGGATTGGTCCAGGGACCACCACACTGTGGAAACCGTTGGGTGACATAACCATTTTATCTTTACAATATAAAATATCTGTTATAGATGAGTCCTGTATATGCCACAGTTTCTTTCCTTTTCTCATCAATATTTTCTTTTTGATCTCCCTGAAGTTAACAATTGCCCTTTTCCCATTTGATTTAGTTTGCATGTACCTATCATTAATTTACTCAAATTCTCTCTCAATGATGTAAATCTCTCAATATGTTCTGATTCATTAGGTATTTTTCAATATCTTTTAGCAAAATAAATATCCCAGTTTTTTTTTTTTTTTTGACACACTCCAGTGTAGACCAGCTCATATTTTTGGTTGATACACACAGCTGCTATGTTGAATACCCTACTTTCTAGATCTTGTATCTTTTCCTTTAAAAAAAAATCTAAGAATGTCTTTCTTTCTACCCTTTTACTTGATCAAAAGTTGGTCGAATAAAATTGTTTATTGCAACTAATTTCTTTTTGAAAGTATTGTTTCATGGTCTTCTGACTTCCATCATTCCAGGTAATGAGTCCATTCCACTGCATAATCTGACACTGTCTGATTCTTGATCGTTTGCAAGAAATCAGCTTTCCTTCTGGAAGTTTTAGAATCTTTTTTTAATCTTTAGCCTTCAGAAAATTTTCAGGAGTTCTGGTGTAAGTCTATTTTCATCCACTGTGCTGAGCAAGAAGTGGGCTCTTCCAATCTGGAAACTCATATCCTATAATTCTGAGAAACTTTCTCCAGTTATCTTATGGCTGATTTCTTACTTTCTATTAATATTTTCTCTGTCCTCTTTTTCTGTGACTCTTATGTGTGTATGTTGGACTTTCTGAAAAAGTTGTCCAATTTTCTTATTACTCTCCATTTTCTAACTCTTTTAAAAATATTTTTTTTAATCTATTTACTTATTTATTTTGGCTGCACCAGATCTTAGTTGCAGCATTTGGGCTTCGTTGCCACAAGGCATATCAGATCTCAGTTCCTCGACCAGGGATCAAATCCCAGTCCCACAAATTGGAGGGCAGATTCTTAACCACTGGACCATCAAGGGAAGTCCCCTCCATTTTCTAACTCTTTATATTTTGGTTCTGCCTTCTAGGAGATTTCTTCAAATTTACTTTTTTTCATTTTTAATTCTTTATATATCTTTTTCCCTGGAGGAGGGCATGGAAATCCACTCCAGTAATCTTCCCTGGAAAATCCTATGGACAGAGAAGCCTGGCAGGCTACAGCTCATAGGGTTGCAAAGAGTCAGACACAACTGAAGTGACTGTGCACGCATATCTTTTTCTGGCTGTTAGCTTAATATTTTTTGAAGCAGCTTGTTTTTGCCTCATGGATGTAATATTTTTATCTCAGAGGGTATTAATATAGATTTAAAATCTTTTTTCTTCCTCGTTGTATTATGTCTGTGTCCTTCCTGTTGCTTTTTGTGATTTTTGTCTTTTTCAATAAAATATTCCTCAAATGTGCAACAAATATTGACCGTAAATCCTATTTAAGAGCAGACAGCTAAAAAGTCAACAGGATGCTTTGTAGATATGGTCTGGAGAAAGCTGCCCACCTTACCACAGTGAAAAAGGCCTGGCAGTTCTATTTCCGTGCCCCTCTTGGGGGAGAACTTTTTGAACAGACCCTGAGCTTTCTGCACTTCTGGCCACGCCTGAGCACCACAGTGAGCCTCATGCAGCCCCAGGGGTAAGACTCCTGAAGGGCTTGGGGCACCAGACCACCTGCTTGAGAAAAAGGACCACAATGTAGGCGGAGCTGTCTTGGTGGTGACCAATCAGAAGAATCCTTGGAATATGTAAAAACTCTCGTGTAGAAGAACAGGTAGGATTCAATAGAGTGACAGGATGGGGGAAGATAGGTAATGCACACTTTGTCTTTCTATCAGGAGGAACTGTCTGTTAGTTAGAACTTTGAATCAAAGAGATGAGCTGTTTTAGAGTGGGTGGGCCCACTGCCCCCAGATAAGGCAGAATTATCCAGGAATACTGTAAAAGAAAATTTCTCCTGAAACATTGTAAAAGAAACTTCCTGATAGGGATAGATTATGTCACATATATAGACTCAATGTACTCTAAAAATCTTTTCTGTCTTTAAGATATTCATTATTACAAAATTACAGATTTTAAAGCTACCATCAACCTTCCAAATGCTAGAAAATAGACATAAATGTTCTCAGTCAGCTTTACTTGGGATGTTTTATAAACATCCTTTGAAATGAATCAGTAAAGAAATAAAATTTCTCCTCACGTCTAAATCCTTGGAGCTGATTCTGTCTTCAGAAAATATCATTTGATAGCTGCTTGGAAAGGTCAAAGTCCCTCCTCTGTAGGACAGTGGCTTCTTTGCTGAGGTTAGTCCTTTATTTGATATTTTCTTGAAGAAATGACAGGCATTTGGGGAATGTAGGCAAGGAGGATGGTGCGCTTCCAGTAAAGAACATGGTTGCTTCCTTGAATGGGCTTGCTGCCCAGAAGACAGGTTGATTTGCATTTTATCTGCAGTGCATCACTCATTTATGTGCAATGCTGTAGGGCTGCCAGTCTCTGCCTGGATACAGCCTCATCCCCTGGGAAGGGGTGCATTCATTTGTAACCATCCAGTGCCGTTTAGTTGACAAGTCAGCATTTTCATCCTCTTTTACCAAGAGCCCAAGAAAAGAAACTACTGTAAGATCTTCTTAAGGCTGTCAAGGTCGCTTCAGAAGGGAGCTAAAATAAGAAGGTATCACTGTATTTTCATTTGAACAAGGATTTAAAGACTCAAATAAGCAAGAAATGAAAAGTGCAGGCTTTGAAGATTGAGTTGTATTTTCAGGAGGTGTAAATCAAAGGAGATAATGGCACCTTTTTTCTTTATCTCTCTTGCTGAGATCCTGGTAGAATTGGTAGAATTAAAAATGTTACTTCACTGAGAGGACTTTGCTTTGTCATTTTCTGACTAATCCATTCCAAAATCCTATAGAATAGATATTGCAGTAGAGAATTATCTAATGTTTTAAAAGTAAGCTTGTATTGATAACTCTGGCTCGGGTCTAAGGCAACAGGAGAGAGTCCCAAGTTTCAGATGTACAGTGAACAGTGGTAGAACATACTAAGAGCAACAGCAATATGCCTCTCATTGGAGGTTCCCTAGAGCTCTTTCCTCATCTGCAGTCTACCATCGACCTAGATAATTTCTTTCAACACCTTGTTTTAAATTACTATCTGATGATTTCCAAACCTCAATCTCATGCCCCGATACTTATTTTGAATTTTAGAAACATCTGTCAACTATGTAATGATCATTTACACACGAATGGATCAAATGAACTAAAAATTAACTTCTCTTTTGGGGAATAGGGTAGAAAAGGTTGCAAATTTACTCCTTGCTTCCTCTCCACTGGGCTTTCTTATGTGCTGTGTGCTTAGTTGTGTCTGACTCTCTGCCACTCGATGGACTGTAACTGGCCAGGCTCCTCTATCCATGAGATTTCCCAGGGAAGGTTCCCGGAGTGGAGTTGCCATTGCCTTCTCCAGGGGATCTTTCTGAACCAGCGATCGAGTCTGTGTCTCCTGCATTGGCAGGCAGATTCTTTACCATTATGCCACCACTGTGTTGGAGAAGACTCCTGACAGCCCCTTGGACTGTAAGGAGATCATACCAGTCAATCCTAAAGGAAATAAGCCGTAAATATTCACTGCAAGGACTGATGCTGAAGCTGAAACTCCAATCCTTCAGCCACCTGATCCAAAAAGCTGACTTCTAGGAAAAGACCGTGACGTTGGGAAAGACTGAAGGGAAAAGGAGAAGGGGTGACAGAAGATGAGAGGCCATACCATCATCAACTCAATCGTCATAAATTTGAGCAAACTCTGGGGGATAGAGGAGGACAGAGATGCCTGGTGAGCTGCAGTTCATGTAGTCGCAGAATTGGACATGACTTAGCAACTGAACAAAAACAAGAAGTAAAGAAAGGATTCCTTAGCTGTGCATTAAAGTCTCTAAGATATTTTCTGGTCTCCACTGCTTTCCTATATGGATTTTACATTTAAGTCAAGTCAATCTCAATTCTCTGTTTATTAACCAAGATTAGTATTTTCTTGCCTCCAGCATTGCTCATGTTTCTCCTTAGGATACCCTGTCACTGGTTCTACAGACGCCAGTTCCTCAAGGTCCTAATAAAATGTGTCCTCCTTCTCAATGATACCCATGATCTCACTGGCCTGAATTTATCACTCTTGACTCTCAACTCTCACAATGTCTTTTTCAATTATTTATTACAGTCATTTGATGTACATCTAATCTTCCTTCCTTAAATCTGTTGTCCTTGAGGGCAGAGGCCATGGCATATTTATCACAATTAGAGAAGTTTCCATTTCCTGAATATTTACCTTGACCAAGGCACTGAACTAAGTATTTTTCTGAAACATTTTCTTTATCAAAACAATCCTCTGACTTGGCATATTTTTAACCCTCATTTTATAAATGAGACACTTAATGCTTAGAGAAGAAAAGTAATTTCCCCAAGGCTAAATAGCTTCTAAATGACAAAGCTGGAATTTTAACCTTCTCTGACTCAAAATTCTATGTAATTAACTAGGACCATATCACGTTTTCCACAAAACCTAATTTAGTAGGTGGCAGGTAAGTGAATAAAAACTGGTCAGTAATGCCTGCTGAAAAGACACCTAAGGTTTAGTGGTTAGATTCTTAGTTCATATCGAAGTTCTAACACTTTCTTTGCAATAAATTATTTACCATATCTGAACTGTTTACTCATTCATAAGGCAGAGGAAAGAAATAATAGCCACTGCCCCACCAGGGTGTTGTGAAGATAAATGAAACAAAGAGCAGTATGGCCTGTACTAGTAGGCTCTCAGTAAATACTAGTTGATAGTAATAAAAGTAAAATTCCATTTTTACTAGTCCTCCTTGATAAGGTTAGCTGTCCTTGGAGACAGCAAGATGAAAAGAGAGGCATGTGACCATCAGTACTCATAACAATTTCACAAAATTCACCCCACCAGGAAATACATATTATTGCCCACTGGGCAAAGTCATTCATAGTTTTTGACTTAAAATACAACTAACCAACTACATAATGCTTCACACTTGAGTGCTGTTTTGTTTCACTTATATATTGATATTTCTACCTGCCTATCATCTATCTATTATTTATCTATCTATGGGTTTAAGTATAACAGTAAATGGACGACTAACTGTATCACTGGGTTTCTAGAAGTAAACTATGGAGAATTCAATCTGTATGAAGATTTTGACCCTCTTATCTGAGCTCCAACTCTGTTCTTATTTATATCCCTCAGTTAGCCTCAAATATGCAGGTACAATTTGCTCCTCTTTCTCCTAATCTTGTTTCTCTAGGTGAGTTTCTCCCCTTAATCTTGCTGACTACAGTGATTAATCATTTCAAATACTTCTAGACATTGATATCCACAAGAATATTGTTACCTTTATCAAGGCCTTTTATCAAATGAAAAATTTAAATTATGATAATATGAGTGTACATACCTTGACTAAATTGTACTATATTTTACTGTTACTCTTATTTTCATAGAATAAATGCCCTTTGACATTTTTTTTTTTTTTTGCCCTTTGACATTTTTATGAGATCCCATCACTAATCAGTGCTTAAAGAAATCTTGAATCTTATATTAACTCCTTATGTAAGATGAATCCTACTTTCAATACCCTTTTCTTTATTAAAGCAAAAATCAAAGACTTGTTTAAGATACCCGAGGAAAAGAGTTCTCAAGCAGGGCGTGAGAAGAGAAAGTGAGAGTGAGTGTGTCATGAAAATACCCAGTTAATTTTCTGGTTTCTCTGGGCTATCATGAGAAAGATACATTAAGATGTCACAGTAAGGATGAACTTTGTCAGTGTGTTCCCAAGTCCACAACTGAGAAATTGTAGATAGAGAATTTTCTATGTAATCCCCATTCTGTTGACATTCAGGGGAAAATAAAGATATGAAACTCTTACGTGCCATCTTGGTTTTTTTTTTTTTTTGCTTGTTTGTTTTCAGTTCAGTTCAGTTCAGTTCAGTCGCTCAGTCGTGTCCAACTCTTTGTGACCTCATGAACTGTAGCACGCCAGGCCTCCTGTCCATCACCAACTCCCGGAGATCCCCCAAACTCATGTCCATTGAGTCGGTGGTGCCATCCAACCATCTCATCCTCTGTTGTTTCCTTCTCTTCCTGTCCCCAATCTTTCCCAGCATCAGGGTCTTTTCCAGGGAGTCAGCTCTTTGTATCAGGTGGCCAAAGTATTGGAGCTTCAGCTTCAACATCAGTCCTTCCAGTGAACACCCAGGACTGATTTCCTTTAGGATGGACTGGTTGGATCTCCTTGTAGTCCAAGGGACTGTCAAAAGTCTTCTCCAACACCACAGTTCAAAAGCATCAATTCTTCGGTGCTCAGCTTTCTTTATGGTCCAACTCTGGGTGGACACCAGGAGTTGGTGATGGACAGGGAGGTGGTGAGGGAGGCCAGGACAGGATGGTGAGGGAGTCCTCGCATGCTGCGGTTCATGGGGTTGCAAAGAGTTGGACAGGACTGAGCGACTGAACTGAACTGAACTCACATCCATACATGACCACTGGAAAAACCATAGCCTTGAATAGATGGACATTTGTTGGCAAAGTAATGTCTCTGCTTTTTAATATGCTGTCTAGGTTGGTCATAACTTTCCGTCCAAGGAGCAAGTGTCTTTTAATTTCATGGCTGCAATCACCATCTGCAGTGATTTTGGAGCCCAGAAAAATTAAGTCAGCCACTGTTTCCACTCTTTCCCCATCTATTTGCCATGAAACAATGGGACCTAATGTTGAGCTTTAAGCCAACATTTTCACTTTCCTCTTTCACTTTCACCAAGAGGCTCTTAAGTTCTTCACTTTCTGCCATAAGGGTGGGGTCATCTGCATATCTGAGGTTATTGATATTTCTCCTGGCAATCTTGATTCCAGCTTGTGCTTCATCCAGCCCTGTGTTTCTCATGATGTACTCTGCATATAAGTTAAACAAGTAGGGTGACAATATACAGCC
Source organism: Cervus canadensis (assembly GCF_019320065.1). Taxonomy (NCBI): domain Eukaryota; kingdom Metazoa; phylum Chordata; class Mammalia; order Artiodactyla; family Cervidae; genus Cervus; species Cervus canadensis. The sequence goes on along the minus strand of NC_057415.1, from coordinate 5,566,954 downwards.
TTGATGTACTCTTTTTCCTATTTAGAACCAGTCTGTTCCATGTCCAGTTCTAACTGTTGCTTTCTGACCTGCATACAGGTTTCTCAAGAGGCAGGTCAGGTGGTCTGGTATTCCCATCTCTTTCAGAATTTTCCACAGTTTATTGTGATCCATACAGTGGATCCACAGTGGCTTTGGGATAGTCAACAAAGCAGAACTAGATGTTTTTCTGGAACTCTCTTGCTTTTTTGATGATCTAGCAGATGTTGGCAATTTGATCTCTGGTTTCTCTGCCTTTTCTAAAACCAGCTTAAACATCTGGACGTTCATGGTTCACATACTGCTGAAGCCTGGCTTGGAGAATTTTGAGCATTACTTTACTAGCATGTGAGATGAGTGCAATTGTGATAGTGTGGTAGTCTGAGCATTCTTTGGCATTGCCTTTCTTTGGGCTGTTTGTTTTGGGTTTTCTGTAATCTAACAGGAGGTCTAAAATTCACTCTTCACAACCTGGAAGGATTTCATAAATGCAAGGTGCAATTTGGAATATTGAATATTTTAAAAAATCTTTTGCTTAAAAAATCTTAGCAAAAATCTACAGTAAATATTCAGATCATCTCTTTCAATATTGGTAGCTAAATATGTAAAAATTGCATCTTGTTTAATATAATTTTAAGGGAGTCTTTGGTACTGCAAGATAACATTTTCTGTGCTCATGATTGCTTGTAGAAATGGTGTTTCATTGATCTAGAGACAAAACTTTCTTCAAGCAACAATGGTGTAGAGCTGCTCGCTCTGTCCTTGCTAGTCTTTGACAGGTGTCTATTGAAGGACTTGTATGTTGATGGTGCTATAAATAGGAAAGGGATGAGCAGGGGAATCAGTATGCTGCTGGTCCCAGCATCAAGGAACAAGTTCACGTATATGCTCATAAACTTCTGCCAATCTAAACACTGCAAACACCCTCATCAGAAAAGAGTAAACTAAGTGTACTCACCAGAATAATATAAAACGGATACAAACCTAGGACCCTGGAGGAAGAACCTACAGATTCGAAGTACTTATTTTATTCATAACTTAACCAACAAAAAGCTTATTGTTTCAGGGAACAGGTGAGGCCAAGACTGTGGGTTCCATCTCCTTTGGGACACCTAGGTTCACAATGCTCCTTTTTCAGTCCGTGGCTCCTGGTCCTCAGACGGGTGCTAAGGTGTAACGGTGTGCATGCGTGCTCAATCATATCCAACTCTTTGCGACCTCACGGACTGTAGCCTGCCAGGCTCTTCTGTCCACGGTTTTCCCAGGCAAGAATACTGAAGTGGGTTGCCATTTCCTTCTCTAGGGGTCGAACCTGAGTCTCCCTCATCTGCTGCACTGGCAGGCGGATTCTTTACCACTGCACTTAAGTCTGATCAATCTTATATCAAATCTCAAATACCTTCCTTCTTCCAGATCTCAAGTCACCTAAATTAGATCTTCCCAGCTATCCTTCCTAAACACTGAGCATCTTTGAATCCCCCTTTTGTCCTTTAAAATATTGTTAACACATAACTTTCAGATATCAGTTCGTACTTACCACGGTATAACTTATCGCATCACCACATTTATCGCCTGTTTCCCCAACTGGAATGTAAACTCCTAGAAGGCAAGAAGTTTTGTTTCTTTGTTTACTACTATTTTCCTATTGCACTGATTAGTCCCTGATACATAACAGACGTGCTGAATGAAGAAGTATCACATGAAAATGGATATGATGCAGGCAGTTACTGACACTTTAGCCAAGGAGTGTGCAGGGGATTATTTTATAACAGGAGACAGAAAGCTATTAAAAGAATAAACGGCTTCTAAGTAATGGAGGTGAGTTTGCCAGCTGTGAGATTTTCTTTTTCAAAGTTGAAAAGGTCTATAAAATCCTGTTTCACACCAGTCAGAGAACATATCTTTATAAAGGCATATCAGCAAAGTTTAAAAACAAAAGAAACACTGGAGAAAACAACCATGGCAGAATTCATGATTCCTGAAATCCAGTCATCTTTGTGGATCTGTGAAAATGCTGAAGACAGAAAAGGCAATATAAGTAGAATTAATAAGGTAGAAAAAATCATGTACAATAAAACCTATAATTATAAAAATTTCAGTTGAAGAAACTGAAGCACATTTTCCAGACTCAGGTAAAGACCAGTAGGAGTCATAGACGACTTAATCTTTAGTTTTAATCTTTACAGTTTTAATGGTAATTTTAATATATTTCACTCTAACATTTTAGAAATTTGATCTTGTAAAAATTATTTTCAGTTTGTCCACTTAAGAATCTCTCTTTTGGGGGCTTCCCTGGTGGTCCAGTGGTTAAGACTTCACCTTCCAATGCAGGGGGTGCAGGCTTGATCTCCAGTCAGGGAGCTAAGATCCTGCATGCCTCAGCCAAAACACCAAAACATGAAACAGGACCAATACTGTAACAAATTCAAATAAAAACTTTTAAAAAATGGTTGACATAGAAAAAGACCTTTTAAAAGTATCCCTCCTTTTATCACATATTGATCCTGTGTAGCTTGATGTATCTTGGTTTCATTTTTTTAAGAGCAGTTTTAAGTTCATAGCAAAATTGAATGGTAAAAGATTGCCCACAGAGCCCTGCTTCCACACATGCACAGAGTTGCCCATATTGACATTTCAGAATCACTCAAGTCTGGACTGTGGGCCATCTGTTCATTCCTCCCCAAAAGTCCCTGGCAACCACTGATCTTTTTATTGTCTCCCTAGTTTTGACTTTTCTGGGATGTCATATAGCTAGAATCATACCAGTATATGGCCTTTTCAGGTTGGCTTCTTACACATAGTCATATGCATTTGTTTCCTTCATATTCTTTTATGCTTAATAGTCATTTCTTCCTGGAGCTAAATACTAGTCCATTGTCTGGATGTACTACAGTTTACTTATTCATCATCTGTTGAAGGTCATCTAGGTTTTTTCCAAGTTTTGGCAGTTATAAAGCTGCTGCAAATATCCATGTGCAGGTTTTCGGCAAATATAAGCTTTCAGGTGTTTTTCTGGGGGGATGGGTGGGGTTAGATGCCAAAGAATGCAATTGCTGGAATATATGAAGAATTGATGCTTTTGAACTGTGATGTTGGAGAAGACTTTTGAGAGTCCCTTGGACTGCAAGGAGATCCAACCAGTCCATCCTAAAGGAGATCAGTCCTGAGTGTTCTTTGGAAGGACTGATGTTGAAGCTGAAACTCCAATACTTTGGCTACCTGATGCAAAGAACTGACTCCTTTGAAAAGATCCTGATGCTGGGAAAGATTGAAGGCAGGAGGAGAAGGAGACGACAGAGGATGAGACAGTTGGATGACATCACCGACTCAATGGACAAGATTTTGGGTAAACTCTGGGAGTTGGTGATGGACAGGGAGGCCTGGAGTGCTGCAGTCCATGGGGTCGCAAAGAGTTGAACACAAATGAGTGACTGAACTTAAGTGACTGATGATAAGAGTATATTTAATTTTGTAGGATACTGCCAAACTGTTTTCCAAAATGTCTGTAACATTTTACATCCCCACTAATAATGAATAAGACTTTCTGTTCTCCACATCCTTGCCACCATTTGGTGCTGTCACTGTTCTGAATTTTGGTCATTCTAATAGGTGTGTAGTGGCCTGTTTTGTTTTAACACATACTGCTATATTTAAAAGAGGTAATCAACAAGGACCTACTGTATAGCACAGGGAGCTCTGCTCAATATTCTGTAATAATCTAAATGGGGAAAGAACTTGAAAAAGAATAGATATATGTGTATGTAAAGCTGAATCTCTTTGCTGTACATCTGAAATTAACACAACATTGTTAATCAGCTATATTCCAATATAAAATAAAAATTTTAAAAGGAAATTTAAAAAATAATTTGCATTTCCCTGATTAACTATGATGTGAAGCATCTTTTTATATGATTACTTGCCATCCGCATATCTTTTTCGGTGAGGAATCTGTTAGAGTCTTTACCCTATTTTTTAATTAGATTATTGGTTTTCTTATTGTTGAGTTTTACACATTCTTTGTGTGTTTGTAGGAAACAATCTCCATCAGATGTGTTTTTTGCAAATATTTTCTTCCAGTCTGTGGCTTATCTTCTCATTTTTTGACATTGTCTTTCATGGAGCATAAATTTTTAATTTTGAAGCTCACTTATCATTATTTCTTCCATGGATTGTGTCTTTGGTGTTGTATTTAAAAAGCCATTTCCACACCCAAGGTTATTTCGCTTTGCTCTTGTGTTATCTTCTAGCACTTTTATAGTTTTGTGTTTTACATTTAACTCTATGATTCATTTTGAGTTAAATTTTGTGAAAGGTGTAAGGGCTGTATCTAAATTAATTTTTTTTTCAAGTGGATGTCCAATTGTTCCAGCCCCATTGGTTGAAAAGATTATTATTGCTCCATTGTTTTAACTTTGCTCCTTTGTCAAGGATCAGCTGAGTGTTTTTATGTTGGTCTAGTCTGTTTCATTGATCTATGTGTCTGATCTTTTTGCAATACTGTACTATCTTGATTATTGTAGCTTTATAGTAAGTCTTAGAGAGAGTAGCACCAGTCCTCCAACTTCGTTTTCCTTAGTATTGTGTTGGTATTCTGGATCTTTTGCCTCTGCACATAAACCATGTTAGAATCAGTTTGTCTATGTCCTCAAAATAATTTGCTGGGATTTTGACTGGGATTGCATCACATGTACAGATCAAGATGGGAAGAACTGGCATCTTGACAGTAGTTAGTCTTCCTATTCATGAACATGGAATGTTTCTCCATTTATTTAGCCTTCCTTTGATTTCATTCATCATAGTTTTGTGATTTTCTCATAGAGATCTTATACATACTTTGTTAGACTTACACCTAAGTATTTAACTTTTTGGTGCTAATGTAAATGATGTTGTGTTTTTAATTTCTAGTTCCACTTGCTCATTGTTTGTAGATAGGAAATTGATTGAATTTTGTATATTAAATTTGTATTCTGAAATCTTGTTATAATTGTGTATTAGTTCCAAGAGTTTCTTTTTTTGTTATTTTTGATTCTTTTGGATTTTCTACATAAACAATAATGTCATTTGCAAGCAAAGACATTTTAATTTTTCCTAATCGTACTTCATTCCTTTTATTTCATTTCATTAACTTTCATTTCATTTCATATAACTTCCAGTGTAATGTTGAAAAGAAGTGGTGAGAGGGGATATTCTTGCCTTGTACTTATAGTAAGAAAATTAGTAAGGTTTTAGTAAGAAAGTCTCAAGTTTCTCACTATTAATATAATGTCACTTGTAGGGTTTTTGTAGACATTCTCTATCAAATTGAGAAACTTTGCCTCTACTACTAGTTCACCAATAGTTTTTATCATGAGTGGGTGGTGAATTTTGTCAAATGCTTTTTCTGCATCTATTGACATGATCATGTCATTTTCCTTTTTTAGTCAGTTGATGTGATGGAGTATGTTAACTGATTTTTAAACGTTGAGTTAGCCTTGCATACCTGAGGTAAATCCGACTTGGTCATGGCATGTAATTATTTCTATACATTGTTGCGCTAGATTTGCTAGTATTTTGTTGAAGGTTTTGCATTGATATTCAAGATAATTACTAGTCTATAGATTTCTTGCAATATCTTTGTCTACTGTTGGTAGTAGGATAATGTTGGCTTCATAGAATGAGTTAGGAAGTATTCCTTCTGTTTTTGCTTACAAAAAGAGATTGTAGAGAATCAACATACCTTCTTTGTAAATGTTTTCTAGATTTCACCAGTGAACCATTTATGCCTAGTGTTTTCTGTTTGGGGGGATTATTAATTATTGGTTCAATTTTTTATAGATACAGGCCTATTCAAGTTTTCTATTTCTTCTTGTGTGAGTTTTGGCATCTTGTGTCTTTCAAGGAATTGGTCAGTTTCATGTAGGACTTGTTCCTGATCTTAGTGGTAAAGCTTCTAGTTTCCCATCAGAAAGTATGATGTTACCTGTAGATACCTTTATTTTTTAACTGGTTGAGAATTCATGAATTTCTGACATTAGTAGCATTAAGCTTCCTTTGGAAGAACAGAGTCTAACTCTGTCTTTTGACAGTTACATGACCTTTTGCAAGTTATTGAAGCTCTCCAAGTCTCAATTTTTTTCTGTTAAATGGAGGAGTAAAATAAAAGAGATCATGAGAACAAAATGTGACAACATAGTGTAGTATACTTTGCTCGTACATATTAAGTATGCAACAAATGTGGGTAAATAATGGAATGTGCATTAAAAAAAACAGTGTGATAAAATTTCCTCCAAACACTTATGTAATACAGATTTACTAAGTTTGTGATGATTCCAGTGATAATACCTACAAAATCTATTTGTTCGTTTTGTAAAAATTACATTCAAGTAAAATTTCTTTGCACGATTTTTTGGGAAAGGACAATAAAATAAAAATGTAGCCCTCTCTTATTGCTTTTGCATTTCTCTCCTTTTATCAGATCAAGGTGCCTGAAATGACCCTTCTGAGGACCTACTGTACTGAGTTGAGTGTATGTTCAAAAATACTTTTAAAAAATTGAAATGGTGAATAAAAGAGAAAAAATAACTGTCAGCTAAATTCTAACCTATAAAATGGATTTTTTTTTATATTGTAGCATACATAGGAACAGAAAATGTCATGTATCTAGTAAAATATCAGTATCAGAGGGATAGTTTATGATTCACTTTACAGCATGGAGGAGGCAGATTTAAGTAATTCTGTACCTTGATGGAGTCATATCATAGAATTGTTTTGATAGAGAGTGTAAAAAAAATCACTATTTTTATTAAGTTGGTGTAAGTTTTACTAAACAGAGTCAATATACTATACATGAATCTTTGTATTCCACATGGTTAGAATGGGGTCTTTTCAACACTGATAGAGTTCATATGATGTAGGAAAATTCTCAGAAGAAATGGACAAATAAAGAAACAGAACTAACTCTACCTCTGTTTTACATCTGGGAATGAGAATTAAAGTACCACAAATTATATTTTCCAAGGTCTCTGATGAAATCAGCAATTAAAAACTGATTTTACAATTTTTGTAAAATCTTTTTGTAAAATACATATGTAAGATGTATTTTACCAAAACTATTTGTAAAATAGTCTGTAAAAGACTTTTACAATTAATCAAATGTACTGAGAAATATAAGATTTTCTTTCTCGGGGGATGGTGGTGGTGTTTTAGTCACTAAGTCATGTCCAGCTCTTGCAACCCCATGGACTGTAGCCTGCCAGGCTCCTCTGTCAATGGGGTTCTTGGGGGTGGTATGGGAACCATAATTGGGAGTGCCAAAATAATTTGTAAATCTCTGTATTGGAAAGTTGTGTTAAGTGGTGACAGGTTTTAATTCTGGAAGTAAGAATTATCTCCTAGCATATCTGATAGCCTGGGATAATACAGTGACAGATACAGAGTAAAACAGAAATACTCTATTTAAGGAAATTGTATTTTAACGTTTTAATCAGCTCTACTGCACATTGCTTATATATCTGATTAAAAATCATTGATTCAGAGATTCCCAGTTTAAAATGGAGTCTGGCTACAAGCCTCTGATGAACCTTCTCCAATTTCCTACTAAATACCTTTGAAGGAAGAAGGGTATGCCACCCTGTGGTAAGTTGATGCAGTCATGTCCGACTCTTTGCGATCCTATGGACTGTAGCAGGCTCCTCTGTTCATCGGATTCTTCAGGCAAGAATGCTGGAGTGAGTTGCATTTCCTTCTCCAGGGGATCTTCCTAACTCAGGGCTCAAACCCATGTCTTTTATGTCTCCTGCATTGGCAGGAGGTTCTTTGCCATTAGCACCACCTGGGAAGCCCATATGACACCCCAGAAGAATATAAAGTTAGGACTGAGAAATAATTATCAGAAACTGTAAAAAAAATTTAACTGGGAGCAAACCGAACCAAAGAAATGCAAATATTTACACAAAACAAAAAGTGTTAAAACTATTATAAAAACACTTTTCCATCTCTGCACTGCTCCTCTCCCCACTGCCAGACACATGTAAATTCTCACAGTCTATTCCTTCCTGCTAAAAAAAAAAAAATGGCCCGTTTGCATATGGGTTCTGTTTTTTGAGTATCCAGGTTATATTTGTTCCTTCCTCACTAAGTGAATATATTCATTTGGGACACCAAGAAAACAACTTATATTTAGGATGGTAATAAAGGCTGATAGCACCCAAGAAGGCGTAGTTTCCACATTTAAATCACTAATTTCAGGGCTGCAGTCAACATCTGCAGTGATTTTGCAGCCCCGCAAAAATAAAGTGTGCCACTATTTCCACTGTTTCCCCATCCATTTGCCATGAAGTGATGGGACCAGATGCCATGATCTTAGTTTTCTGAATGATGAGCTTTAAGCCAACATTTTCACCCTCCTCTTTCACTTTCATCAAGAAGCTCTTTAGTTCTTCACTTTCTGCCATAAGGGTGGTGTCATCTGCATATTTGAGGTTATTGATATTTCTCCCAGCAATCTTGATTCCAGCTTGTGCTTCATCCAGCCCAGCGTTTCTCATGATATACTCTGTATATAAGTTAAATAAGCAGGGTGACAATATACAGCCTTGACATACTTCTTTTCCTATTTGGAACCAGTCTGTTGTTGCATGTTCAGTTCTAACTATTGTTTCCTGACCTGCATACAGGTTTCTCAAGACGCAGGTCAGGTGGTCTGGTAGGTCCATCTCTCGAAGAATTTTCCGCAGTTTATTGTGATCCATACAGTCAAAGGCCTTGGCGTAATAAATAAAGCAGAAATAGATGTTTTTCTGGAACTCTTGTTTTTTTGATGATTCAGTGGATGTTGGCAATTTGATCTCTGGTTCCTCTGCCTTTTCTAAATCAAGCCTGAACATCTGGAAGTTCACAGTTCATGTGTTGTTGAAGCCTGGCTTGGAGAATTTTGAGCTTTACTTTGCTAGGGTGTGAGATAAGTGCACTTGTGCGGTAGTTTGAGCATTCTTTGGCATTGCCTTTCTTAAGGATTGGTATGAAAACTGACATTTTCCAGTACCATGGCCACTGCTGAATTTTCCAAATTTGCTGGCGTATTGAATGCAGTACTTTCACAGCATCATCTTTTAGAATTTGAAATAGCTCAACTGGAATTCCATCACATCCACTAGCTTTGTTTGTTGTGATGCTTCCTAAAGCCCACTTGACTTCACAATCCAAGATATCTGGCTCTAGGTGAGTGATCACACCATCGTGATTATCTGGGTCATGAAGATCTTTTTTGTATAGTTTTTCTGTGTATTCTTGCCACCTCTTCTTAACATCTTCTGCTTCTGTTAGGTCCATACCATTTCTGTCTTTTACTGAGTCCATCTTTGCATGAAATGTTCCCTTGGTATCTCTAATTTTCTTGAAGAGATCTCTAGTCTTTCCCATTCTATTGTTTTCCTCTATTTCTTTGCACTGATCACTGAGGAAGGTGTTCTTATCTCTCCTTGCTATTCTTTGGAAACCTGCATTCAAATGGGAATATCTTTCCTCTTCTACTTTGCTTTTCACTTCTCTTCTTTTCACAGCTATATGTAGGCCCTCCTCAGATAGCTATTTTGCTTTTTTGCATTTCTTTTTCCTGGGGATGGTCTTGCTCCCTGTCTCCTGTACAATATCATGAACCTTTGTCCATAGTTCATCAGGCACTCTATCAGATCTAATCCCTTGAATCTATTTGTCACTTTCACTGTATAATTGCAAGGGATTTGATTTAGGTCATACCTGAATGGTAGTGGTTTTCTCTGCTTTCTTCAGTTTAAGTCTGAATTTGGCAATAAGGAGTTCACGGTATGAGCCACAGTCAGCTCCTGGTCTTGTTTTTGCTGACTGTATAGAGCTTCACCATCTTTGGCTGCAAAGAATATAATCAGCCTGATTTCCGCACTGGCCATCTGGTGATGTCCATATGTAGAGTCTTCTCTTGTGTTGTTGGAAGAGGGTGTTTGCTATGACCAGTGAGTTCTCTGGGTAGACTCTATTAGCCTTTGCCCTGCTTCATTCTGTGCCCCAAAGCCAAATTTGCCTGTTATTCTAGGTGTTTCTTGACTTCCTACTTTTGCATTCCAGTCCCCTATAATGAAAAGGACATCTTTTTTGGGTGTTAGTTCTAAAAGGTCTTGTAGGTCTTCATAGAACCTTTCAACTTCAGCTTCTTCAGCGTTACTGGTTGGGCATAGACTTGGATTACTGTGATATTGAATGGTTTGCCTTGGAAATGAACAGAGATCATTCTGTCATTTTTGAGATCACATCCAAGTACTGCATTTCAGACTCTTTTGTTGACTATGATGGCTACTCCATTTCTTCTAAGGGATTCTTGTCCACAGTAGTAGATATAATGATTATCTGAGTTAAATTCACCCATTCCAGTACATTTTAGTTTGCTGATTCCTAAAATGTCGACGTTCACTCTTGCTATCTCCTGTTTGACTACTTCCAATTTGCCTTGATTCATGAACCGAACATTCCAGGTTCCTATGCAGTATTGCTCTTTACAGCATCAGACCTTGCTTCTGTCAGCAGTCACATCCACAACTGGGTGTTGTTTTTGCTTTGGCTCCATCCCTTCATTCTTTCTGGAATTATTTCTCCACTGGTCTCCAGTAGCATATTGGGCACCTACCAACCTGGGGGGGTTCATCTTTCAGTGTCCTATCTTTTTGCCTTCTCATACTGTTCATGGGGTTCTCAAGGCAAGAATACTGAAGTGGTTTGCCATTCCCTCCTCTAGTGGACCACATTTTGTCAGAAATCTCCACCATGACCTGTCTGTCTTGGGTGGCCCTACATGGCATGGCTCAGAGTTTCATTGGGCTAGACAAGGATGTGGTCTATGTGTTTAGATTGGTTAGTTTTCTGTGATTGTGGTTGTGAAAGCATAAAGTCCATTTATACCTTAGTGTCATTATTGATATAGTTGGGTTTTGTTTTTCATCCACATTTTATTTTCAATTTTATGTGCCTGTTTTATGTTACTTTTGTTTTTCTAATTTCTTGCCTTTTTAAGATTAGTCGCCTATTTTTAATGTTGCATTTTCCTCTGTGCTATGCTGTGCTTAGTCGCTAAGTTGTGTCCGACTCTTTGCAACTCCGTCGACTGTAGCCCGCCAGACTCATCTGTCCATGGGATTCTCCAGGCAAGAATACTGGAGTGGGTTGCCATTCCCTCCTCTAGGAGTGCTTACCAACCCAAGATTTGAACCCAGGTCTTCCACATTGCACGCAGATTCTTTACCGTCTGAGCCACCAGGGAAGCCGAGAATACTGGAGCCTATCCTTTCTCCAGGGGACCTTCCTGACCCAAGAATCAAACTGGGGTCTCCTGCATTGCAGGTGAGTTCTTTACCAACTGAGCTACCAGGGAAGCCCTTCATATTCTTCTGTTAACCTGTAACTACTTGCTCATTGTTTCCATGGCTACACTAAAGATGACAGCATGAGTTATGACATTATTATCCAATGCAAATCCTTACTTTTAAAACTTCTGTGAGAATGCTAAAACACATAGAAGTATTTACCCATGTGTTAATAATGCCATATACTTTAATTAGACATATTTTAAACTCAAACGGCAGTACTCTTATTTTTGTAACTTTGATATCAATTATCCTTCCCAGTGCTTTTTCCTAATTCTCGAGTATATGAAATAGTTGAAGAGTAGCGCAGTGAACATCCATAAACTCACTTCTCAGAAAAAAAATCACATTAACACTTTATCATACCTATTTACAAGTAAGTGTGTGCTTGCGTATATATGCCAAACCATTTCATAGAAACTACAGACTTTACCCCTAGAGCATCTTTATGAATATTTTTAAGAAAAGGTCTTTTTTTACATTATCATAATACAACTGTCTCCAAAATATCAGTATTTACATAATTTCATCTTATACGTAATCCATCTTCAAAGTTCTCTAATTCCCCAAATAACTTCTATAGTTGTATTTTTCCAAACAATCCAATTAAGGTTTATATATTATAGTTAGTTTTTGTAGCTCATTACCTTAGAAGAGTTCTATGTTAATTTAATAACTTTTCTGAAGTGATGAGACCAGTTGTACTATAGAATGGACTATATTCTGCATTTATATTTCTGACTGTGGTATCATTTTATCTTGTTTCTCTTTCCCCAAAATTCCCAGGTAAACTGGAAGTTAATTCCATATTCAAGTTTAATATTTTTTATAAATTATGCTTAGGTGGTATTCTGTTCTTTATATTACATCTCATCAAGAGCCATGTTAATTTAATGCTGTTACACAATTAGTAAGTTGGATTGTTTAATTATAGTGGTAGTCTTTTAAAGAAAGTATTTTTGTCTAAGATTCTTTAATCACATTATCTTGTCTAAAGCAGCCAAGGTTTTGTTCAAAAACATTTTTTTTCTATTGTGTTTTTTCTTATTACTTATTTTTGATATGCCATTTTCTTTAGGCAGGTTACCATGTGTTTTAGATCTCTGTTATTTTTCTTGACCTAGCATATTCACTTTCATGTATTTATTTTTTTATTCCACATCCTGAGGACATTGTGCTTATGTATAATGGATCTCTTTTCTGCAGTGTTCCTTCTGACCTTGACTGTTGGTAATGCCATTTTAAGTTCTGCTTTAAATGATCAGTACTCATAGTCTGTTCATCATGCAGTAACTAAATATTATAGGCTGGGTGGCTTATGAACAGCAAGCGGTACAGCAAGATCAGGGTGTCAGCATGGCCAGGTGAAGGCCCTCTTCTAGGTGTAGGCTTCTTGTTGTATCCTTATATCGCCAAGCCAAAAGGGCTAGAAATCTCTCTGGAGCTTCTTTTACAAGGCACTGATGTTATTCGCGGGCTTGCCTGGTGACTCAGACAGTAAAGAATCCACCTGAAATGCAGGAGACTGGGGTTTGATCCCTGGGTCAGGAAGATCCTCTGGAGAAGGGAATGACAACCTACTCCAATATTCTTGCCTGGAGAATCCCACGGACAGAGGAGGCTGGTGGGCTACAGTCCACGGGATCACAAAGAGTTGGAAAAACTAACAGCTGAGCAACTAACACACCTACACACAATGTCATTTGTAAGGGTGGAAACTTAAGTAGCTTTCAAAGACCCCACCTTTTAATGATGTCACTTTTGGGAGGTTAGGATTTTAACATATGAATTTTGGGGAGGAGCACAAATATTCAGACCATAACAATTACCTTTTTTCCCCTTAATATGCTGGATTCTTTCCTTCCCTTTTCTGTACAGTTTTGTAATCATTTCTGCATATTTCTCACTATGTCTTGGTGTTCCTGAATTTTGCTTATACCATAGAGAAGATTCTCTTTCTTTGCATCTTTTTTTGCACTTCTCTTTTTTGCAAGGATGTTCTTCTGATATACACTTTTTTGAGTGCTGCATCATAACCTTCCTTCTTCAAAAAGAATAATTTCAAAGGACTTGTGTTCATTTCCTTTTTTCATTGTGACAGGTTACCATGAAATTAATAGCTTAAAGCAATTCAAATTTATTATCTTACAGTTCTGAAATTCAGAAGTCCAAAATTAGTCTCATGGGCCTAAAATTAAGTTGCTAGCAAGTCTGGTTTCTTCAAGAAGAGGAAAATCCATTCCCTTGCCTTTTCCAGCTTCTAGAGGCAACCTGCATTTCTTGGCTAGTGACTCTTTCCATGAATTCTTCCAACCTCTTGCTTCCATGGTCACATCTTCTACTCTGACCTAAGTCTGAAGATCTAGCTTCCCTCTTAAAAGACCTTTGTGATTATACTGGGTTCATCTGATAATCCAGAATAATTTCCTCATCTAAAATTCCTTAATTTCATTATACCTGCAAATCCCCTTTCACTATGTAAGATGATGTATTTGAAGATTTTTAGGATTAAGATGAGAAACTTTCATGGGGGGAGGGTATCATTCAACCTACCACAAGCTCCATATTGGTTTTGTGTTTTTGTTCTTTGATATTTAGATAGAATGAGAATTCTAGTCTGGTGTTGTATCCTCAAATAGAATCCTTGGTGGTGGTTTAGTTGCTAGGTTGTATCCAACTCTTTTGCAGCCTCATGGACCACAGCCTGCCAGGCTCCTCTGTCCATGGAATTCTCCAGGCAAGAATACTGGAGTGGGTTGCCATTTCCTTTTCCAGGGGATCTTCCTGACCAAGGGATCAAACTTGGATCTCCTACATGGCAGGGAGATTCTTTATGGACTGAGCCACCAGGGAAACCCTAAAAGAAACTCCTTACTTGAGAGCTTTTGAAATTCTTTTTCAGATCTGAAGTAGAAGAACTGGTTAATATGTATTTTTATTGTCAACTCTTTGATCCTAACATTCTGAGAAAACGGTGAGCACCCTGACGTGCAGTTAGAGCATAAAGAACTTAGTTTCCATGCTCCTTTTTTGCATAAATCTACCACCGGAAGCCTTCTGGAGTTGCTTTTCTGTTCTGTTTTGTCTTCACACAGGAGAGCTTGTCCAGATTTTTTCCTTGAACTACTATAAGAAGGGAAGGGTCTTGATGATGATGGTGATGAAAATGATGAAATATAGTGGCTGCCACGTATTGAGTGCTTATTTTAAGCTAGTCACCATGTTTAAAGCTTTGCACATATTCTTTCATCTCCTTTCAACAAACCCTTGAGGTAAGTACCATTATTATCACTATTTGACATTTTAGAGTAATGAAAGTCACAGAAAGAGTAATTAACTAACCTGAGTTCGCATGGAGAGAAAATGGTAGAGCTGGGACAGAGGCTTCATTTTCACAGTTTGTTATAGCAAAACTCCAGGGTTTTCTTGCAAATGTGGTTCAGAATGTTTTGCCATGCATCAATATCTTCCCTCTGCCCTTGCAAATTGGGATTTGTTAGCAGTATTCTGCTGGTATATCTTTTGTTACTACACTTGAAATCATATTGCTTTCCAGAGAGAGTGATTATGAGTTGATTCTTGCTGTTTCTACTCAATATATTCCTATTTGTTCAGTATTTAGCAGAGCATGACTTCATGTTTTCTAAGATGTGGATAGCATTATTTTATGGTATCTACTGCTGCTACATATTTTCTCCCAATTTTCTATTCCTTTGGTCATTTCAGTGTACTTTACGAAAGAAACTGGCTTAGATGTTTTTATTCAAAATGCCATCATTCTAGAAAGTGCTTTAATCTCTCTTTTAAATTTCTCCTTAGATAACTTAATGAACTAGTCTCCATCATTTACTTCATACTCTCATATCCATGATGATATGTTACTTGGCATCATTTTGGCTCTTTTCTTTTTATGTTATAATTTATTTCACTAATCTGCTGATTCATGTCAGCTTTAGATTAGTAGGTACTTAGTTTTGATTTGATTCAACACATTAGTGAGAGATTTTTAATCAAATAGCAGAAGACTTTCTCTGTGGGGCTACTAACTGTGATCCACTCAATCAGCATTTTTTTTTTTTAAGACACCAGGATAAACTAAACAGGCAAATACGTTTTCTACTTGTATTTTAGCATTTAAGGAAGATCAAATATATTTTGGTGTGTTATTTTGGAAGGTCCTTTGGAGGACTACACTTAAAGCCGTAGCTGCATTGCTATTGAGTGGTGTTAATTTTCATTTATTTTTTCCTATACGACCAAAGGTTGTTGAAACATTCTCTTTCTCCTTTAAAACTGCCTAATTATCTGAGGCAAGAAGATTTAATGGATATGTTTTGCCCCAAGTAAATGAATAGAAGTTGAACATAGTTTCTACTTAGGATACTAAAAACAAATGATAATAATGAAAGAACTAATCTTACTAATTAAGAAAATAACCTTATAACCCAACATTTGACTTGAATGTCATAGAAACTGGCTGTAGGAGAAACCTCTGCTCTGGAAGCCTATGACCTTTCAAGGTGAAGGGAGAAAAAAAACGTGGTGTTCAGACAAATACAATTCATTAGCACTTCTCAAGTTCTTATTAATACAGGTTTTCATTTTCCCTAAGAACCCTTAAAATCTTTGCAGCAGAAGATATTTGATTAGTCATAAAAGCATTTCACAATGCACAGAGCTGATATAAGAGGAGAGAGAGTCTAGGTGGAATTAAACCTTGGTTGCAAAGTTGAAATTTGTCGTCAGCTGTTCTTGAAGCTTAACACATTATAAATTTATGCAGTGCATATGGCAAGTGAGTGTGAATTGGAGACTTGGGTGAGCCAGACTTTCTATACATAAGCATGTATTTCCTTGTGCAGAAGAGAGAAAAATGTAAAGGACTAGCACTGAAGGGAGTTTCTCTTGGTGAGAAAAAAATGTATATACTTATCTTAAAACTAATTTTTTTGATGCAAAGGACAATAATGAAGATATACAATATCATTCTTAGCTATCAAAGCTTTCTTTATTTTACTTTTTTTTTTTTTTTTGATGTGGACCACTTTAAGTCTCTTGAGTTTGTTACAGCATTGCCTCTGTTTTATAGTCTTGTTTTTCAGCCGTGAGGCTAATGGGATCTTAGCTCCCTGACCAGGGATCAAACCTGCACTCCCTGCATCATAAGTCTTAACCCCTGGACCACCAGGAAATTCCCTGTGGTTTTCTTTGTAACTAGATTCATGCAATATTCTCAGGGTCAATCTGATGATCTCATGAGTCAGATAAAAAGAAGGTTTTCTTTGAATATCTTCAAATCTTGGCCAAAATCTAAGCATATGAGGCCTGAATCCAGAAATGATAAAAGTCATGCATTAGTTTAGACAAAGACATATAAAGGAGAAAAAAAAGCCTGTGGGCTAGAAATAACATACTGGTCACAAAAAGAAAAAGGTTATTTGTCATCAGTGCCTTGTGTTAATGAAAATGGGTAGCTGAGAGCTCCTGGGTGCATTTGATACCTTGAGGTCTTGCTGAGAATGCAGCTGCCGGCTCTATATATAGACTTAATTCTGATGCAGAGGGAATAAAAGCATACATACCGTAGTAATGAGATTACTGGGACAGCTCCCAAACCGAGACAGCTGAGCCAAATCAATATATGCATTTTTCTTCCCCTTAAAACTGCCGAGCTCATTAGAAAGACCAATATACTTCATGGTTAGACCTCTAGAATTCAGAGACTGCATGTCAAGCTCCCTGCAGCATTTTGCAAATTAAAAATTTAAATGCAAAGATGATTCCAAAACAGGATCACATCATCAAAATTACAATTTCCTTGGGATAAGCATTCCTATTTCTCTCTCTCTCTTTTTTAAAAAAATTCCCTTATGCATTTTTGGCAAGTGGACTGGATATGGTTTTCTGACTAGTATGCCGTTATCAGAGACCGTATGGTACAGTGAAACATATAAGTTATGCATATTGAAGGTTAGACTCCAAGCCACTCTATGCATTAGCTGTATGACCTATCTGTATTCACTTAACAACCAAACAAAACAAACTCCCCTTTGCAAAGCTGTACATTTAGAGAAGACAAAAATCAAGAAGTCATTCTAAGGGAATGGTTAATGATGCAGTCAACTACATTGATAACCCTTGCAACATTATGTTTACAATGGAAAATAAAGTATTTAATAATAAAGGATTGCTTCCCTTGTGGCTTAGATGGTAAAGAATCTGCCTGCAATGCAGGAGACTGAAGGTTGATCCCGGATCAGGAAGTTCCCCTGGAGAACGGAATGGCAACCCACTCCAATATTCTTGTCTGGAGAATTCCATGGACAGAGGAGCCCAGTGGGTTATAGTCCATGGGGGCTCAAAGAGTTGGACACGACTGAGCGACTAAGTAACGTAATATGTTTATGCAAAGCATTATTATGCAGCCACATACATGATAATTTTAGGGAATATTTTTATGTAACGGTAAGAGACGCAAGTTGACTCATTGGAAAAGACCCTGATGCTGGGAGGGATTGGGAGCAGGAGGAGAAGGGGGTGATAGAGGATGAGATGGCTGGATGGCATCACCGACTTGATGGGCAAGAGTTTGAGTAAACTCCGGGGGTTGGTGATAGACAGGGAGGCCTAGCGAGCTGCGATTCATGGGGTTGCAAAGAGTCGGACACGACTGAGTGAATGAACTGAACTGAACTGAACTGAAGAGAATCAAAATCTGTTATCAAATTGAAAACAGAATTCACCTAGTAGTATGAATTCTACGATATGACTATTGTATGTGTGGTCATGTATTTGCACAATACTCACATAGTGTTTATACACATACATATCATATATAGAAAAGGACATCTAGAAAATTGTGGACAGCTGAAAATAGTGTAAATGGATGAGTCTTTTTCCTCCTTGTTGCTTCTTTGTATTACTAGGTATTCTATAATAAACATAGTATTCCTTTTATAAAGAATAAAACTAAACAATAATATTATGAAAATAAAAAGACTGAGATGCTTCAACCAAAGAAGTATCATAGCACATAAATTGGTAAGTATAAACTATTTACACAGAAATTCAGTCTGCTTTTAGTGAGAAGTCATGAGGCACATGGGCTTCCCTGATAGCTCAGTTGGTAAAGAATCCACCTGCAATGCAGGAGACCCAAGTTGGATTCCTGGGTCAGGAAGATCTGCTGGAGAAGGGATAGGCTACCCACTCCAGTGTTCTTGGGCTTCCCTGGTGGCTGAGCTGGTAAAGAATCCGCCCACAATGCGGGAGACCTGGGTTCAATCCCTGGGTTGGGAAGATCCCCCTGAGAAGGGAAAGACTATCCACTCCAGTATTCTGGCCTGGAGAATTCCATGGACTGTATAGTCCATGGGATTGCAAAGAGTCGGACATGACTGAATGATTTTTACTTTCACTTTCCTGAGGCACATATTATGGATCCCAGTGTATGAGAGGGGTAGAATAAGAAGACAAGAGTCTGAAGCTGAATCTGATTAAGGAGACACACAGTAAATAGCCCAGACTGTTCACAGACTCCTTAAAAGGTCTCTCAAACCATAGAGAGGGATAGGCAATTTTGTAATAATACAAAGTATTCTTGCCTGGAGAATCCTGTGGACAGAGGAGCCTGGTGGGCTGCTGTCCATGGGGTCGCAGAGTCAGACACGACCGAAGTGACTTAGCATGCATGCGTGCGTTGGAGAAGGAAATGGCAACCCACTCCAGTGTTCTTGCCTGGAGAATCCCAGGAACAGAGGAGCCTGGTGGGCTGCCGTTTATCAGGTCGCGCAGAGTTGGACACGACTGAAGTGACTTAGCAGCAGCAGCAGACAAAGATGGCATTTTTGTCTGGGGAAACTCTTCAGTAATCACATCCCCATCTATGGAAAGGTGTAAGGCTGAAAACTGTAAAAAAACAAACCAACAACAACAACAAAAAAACAAGCATAAAAGCTGTAACTGCTTCTCCATGGAGTAAAATGGCCATGTGTAAGGTCTGACATCAGATAGGTATGAGTTTAAGTCCTTGTTTTACCATTTACTCACCATGTCACCTTGGTCACCTTCACATTTCTGAAGCTTACTTTTTTCACCTGTTGAAGGGGAATAATAAGAATGGTCATTATCTCAATCACAGTTAACACTAAGGGCTATGTTCTAAGTACTACTTGTAACATCCCCTTAGGGATGAAGGGAGATTTGTCTGCAAAGCATTTAGCCAGGTGACCAAGATCATAGTAAGTGCTCAATAAATGCTATTAATGGTTCTTAGAACAGTTGTAAGCATGTAAATGGTAATTATTTAACAACTGTCATTTGTGTCTATAATTCACACAGCTCTATATGGTAAGGCAGGGAAAGATAAAAAGATAAATAAGACACATTGTCTGTTCCCAAGGACTCTACAACTTACAGGGTGGGGGCAGAAGAGAAGGAAATGCTGAGTAAGGTCTCATATAAAAGCGATCAACTTCATGGTGCCAAAGAGAACTCAGTCTGCTTGTTTTGGAATTTTATCTCAAGATGTCAAGGGCGTCATTCTCCCTGGGACCTGAGGCTAGATGGCTACACAGACTGGGAGGGGGTCACCTTTTAACCCTGCATGCTAGGTCGCTTCAGTGATGTCCGACTCTTTGAAACCCTAAGGACTGTAGCATGCCAGGCTCTTCTGTCCATGCGATTCTCTAGGCATGAATACTGGAGTGGGTCGCCATGCCGTCCTCCAGGGTATCTTCCTGACCAGGGATCAAACTGGTATCTCTTACGTTTCCTGCATTGGCAGGTGGGTTCTTTACTACTAACGCCACCTCCCTATTTTAATACCAAAAAAAAAAAAAAAATTGAAGCAAATATTTGATTTCTGTTTTGAAGGCTATGATAAAGTTGATATACTTCATTTGACTCAGCTGGGTCTGAAAGTCAAAAAATATTAGTGTCCACTGGCAAGATAAAAGAGTTATTCTATTTTTTTGTGTCTCCTAAAAAAGATATAATGCCTCAGATCACATTCTTTTTTTTTAAAAAAAGAAAAGCACCTTCATTTTCCAAACATGAGAAAAATGATCTATAAATAAATGACCGTTGCAGTTTTAAAAATCACATTATCTTGTATTTGCATTTTTCTCTTATGCTTTTCAGTCACTTGACTCTTTCAAAAGTCTTGTGAGATAGCAAAAAGCAGTGTTGTTCATCACATTTTGTTGATGATGAAAATAGGATATCCAAAAGTTAGTGACTTTCTTCAAAGTCATGAAAGATGATGGAACTTGTCTCAGGTCCAGGACTCCTGATTCTTACCCTTAGAGTGTTTTATGTCTATTACACTCAAAAATATTTTAACACATATTATACATATGATTTATATAATTTGTATATTTGAAGACACAGAATTAAAAGATTGCCTACGATTTTTAAACTGGTTTAGAGAGGTTTCATGAAAAGGCCATTCTGGTATTTCACAAACCTGAAACTGCAGTCCATTCCTAACACTGATTATCTCCTGGACTGTATACACAATGAGATCATTCGTCTCCAGATAGAATATACAATTCACAGAATTTGGTCTTGCTGGACCACAGATCCCCTGTCCTAGTTTCTGTAATGCACTGAAGCCCTCTGATGGCACAGCAGAGACTGATGACATGGTAATTCAGTATTTATTAAAATATCCTTCCTTTTTAACATTTATGAGTAAGGTCCAAGAAAATAAAATTAAAGTTGCTTCTCAAAAGAATGAGTGCAAAGCACATGTTAAAAGATTTTTCATGATTAATAATGAATAAAGCTGTGAAACATTTGGCAACTATATTTGGGTGCAGAGATACTAGGGTATTGTTTCTTATATATTTGCCACATGGGGGAAATATAGCTTCCACTCGCAGGACTTAATATATCCATACAATTAAAAAAGATATTAATAAACTTCCATTCCCAAAACTTCAATCATTTTGTGAAAGTTAAATAATTTATTCCAGAGGAGGACTGTTAATAATCCAGAGACCTCATATATTCTAATGTTCATTTTTATTATTTAATAGAGTCATGCTATTATTTTATTAAATTTGAAATTAGTCTTTGGTCATTAATAACAGAAGTGAGTTCCTCTAGATTTTATTCATTCAAAAATAGCAAAGATTTTTAAAAATAATTTTTAAAAGCCAGATACATGTACTGTAAATTTATATAAATATAAAAAAGCGTAAAGAAGAAAGTAAACACTTGTAATCATACAAAAGATAACTACTGTTAACATTTTGGTGTATTTCCATTATGTATATTTTTTTCTCCAATTGAAGTATTTTAATACATCTCCCCATATGTATTATGTAAAATTTTATAGTTTTTCTGTAGTCAGAGATTATATTGTATAATCATAGAGAGATTGTGTTGTATAGAGATTGTATACACTGTATGGCATGATTTTTTTCTCTTGACAGAGAGATTTTTCTTCTAAATTTTTTCCCCTAAAACTAAACAAGAAGAGATAACTAACCTTGAGAGTCTTGTGATAGAATTCTAACCAGGTCCACCAAAATAGATAATTTCTTTGAATTTTGTGCTTTTCTCTTTCATGTGAATTTTGCATTGCAATACACATCCATATTAATTTTAAAGAATTGTCCCTCAGATATATTTAAGTGAAATTGATGGTCTGGATATGTTATGTTTATCCTATGTGTCAAGCATCATCTCACATGTAAGGGAACAGGCATCTCCCTTAGAGGAGTGTAGACAACCTCATGGAGACGCAGTGGTAAAGAGTCCACCTGCAATGCAGGAGACGTGGGTTTAATCCTTGGGTTGGGAAGATCCTTTGGAGGAGAAAGTGGCAACCCACTCCAGTATTCTTGCCTGGGAAGTCCCGTGGACAGAAAAGACTGGCAGGCTACAGTCCATGGGTTTCAAATTGTTAGACATGACTTAGCAACTAAACAAGACAACCTCATATGGAAAGCCATTGCCTGTATAATTAATGGGTTCTCTAATTTGTCAATTGTTTTGAGTGCATAGTCTTCCATTGCATCACTGTACTGTGAGTTTATTCTCTCTCCTCTGAATGAATTTGTGTTTATTCTCCCTCACTTGACTAGCACTTGAAAGAAAAAAAAAAAAAGGACCACACTACTTTTTGCCATGAAGAATCAATAAGAGTTTTCTTTATTACCAGTAACTACAAGGAAATGGCAACCCACTCCAGTATTCTTGCCTGGAGAATCCCACGGACAGAGGAGCTTGGTGGGCTACAGTCCATGGGGTCGCAAAGAGTCCGACACGACTGAGCGACTTCACTTTCACTTTCACAAATATAGAGAGACGCTGAAGTCAGGTAGACTTGAGATTAAATCATGTCTCTGCTTCTTAAAAATTCATTTACTGTATATTTACCCTCCCCATGGATCAGACTTTGGTCTTTCAGATGGGAACATCTACCTCATGAGATTTATGTGATGATTCAGTGAGATATTTTCGGTCCTCGGTAAATTTTGCTCAATCTAATTATCATTTGGTACTTTAATTTTTACAGTCTCTCCATGGAACATTCTATCTCCCACCCTCACAATACTTCCCCTTCCCACTCCCACACTGGAGTTAGCTCCTCCTCAGCAAAGGTTCCCTTCCCCAGTAGAAACAATATGGGCCATAGGAAGCATGTCTATTTAGGCTGCTTGCACCAGGAAGGTTTTCCTAGTCCAAGTCATCAAATTTAAGAGGCTCCAAACTGGCGTACAGTGATGGATCACCAATACCTCATAAAGAAAGGTGCCTTTACCTAGCTGTGTCTTTTGTTTGTCTTCTTCATGGTTAGCAGGTGGCTGAGGATCCACTTATTGGATTCCAAGATCCTCCTTTTCTAGAGGTAAGGTTAATTTAATTCTGATATTTATAAAAAGGAGTGAAATTGGGTTATTTGTAGGGACATGGAAGGATCTAAAGACTGTCATACAGAGTGAAGTAAGTCAGAAAAGTAAAAACAAATACAGTTTGTTAATGCATACATGTGGAATCTAGAAAAATAGTATAGATGACCTCATTTGCAAAGCAGAAATAGAGACACAGATGTAGAGGACAAGTGTGTGGACATCAAGGGGAAAAGGGCAGGGGGCGGAATCAATTGGGAGATTGAGGTTGCCAAAAATACACTACTCTATCTATAGACTAGATAATTATTGGGAGCCTCCCGTCGGAGCACAAGGCGCTCTGGTCCATGCTCTGTGGGGACCTAGGTGGGGAGGCAGTCCAAAAGGGAGGGGACAGAGGTGTACGTGAAGCCGAATCACTTTGCTATACAATAGACACTAACACAGCATTGTAAAGCAAACATAATGCAATAAAAATTAATAAAAAGAGGTCACACAGTAGAGGTTCAGAGTAACCCACCAACACATTTTTTATTCCTCACATCTTGTGAAAAATAAAGTAGTCATCAACATTTAAAAACCAGAAAAAAATTTCTGAGATTTATCACATGAGATAGATAGTTTTTTCCCCCCCAAAAAAACTCTGTCCTAGACCTTCTTTTGTTCTTGCTACCCTTTTCTAAGAAAATTTCATGACTGTCAGGATTTTCTCATTTATTTATTTATTTATTTTTTTTTTCAGTGGGTTTTGTCATACATTGACATGAACTTGAGGCCCAAGGATCTATGAACATATCCATTTGTATGTCTCACCATAGTCCTGAATTTTACATACAAACAGACCCTATCTGTTGTTCCCCTAGACATGGTATTCCTCTGATATTCACCATCTCAGTGACTGGCACAGCCCTTCAGTCAGCTGGGTAAGCCAGAATTCACGAATACTTTTGACATTTCTTTCTCTTTCTCTCTCTCAGTTCCATGAATCACCGAGTCTTGCCTATTCATTACATGTCAAATTAAATGCCCTCAAATCCTTGCCATAGCTCTTATCTATTCTCCAATGGCCTTTCGCTGGATTACTGTAATAGCTTCCAAACGGGATTTCCCTATTTTGCTTCTTGACTCTTTGTAATTCTCTCTATATCCAGTATCCACTCTTTGATACATACAAATGTGGCCAAAATCCTCCTAGATTTTCCTTGCTTAAATCTTTCATGATGAATGCTGGAGTCTGGTCACATCACTTTATGGCAAGTAGAAAAATGGAAACAGTGACAGACTTTATTTTCTTGGGCTCCAAAATAACTGAGGATGGTGACTGCAGCCATGAAATTAAGAGACACTTGCTACTTGGGAGAAAAGCTATGGCCAACCTAGGCAGCATATTAAAAAGAAGAGACATTACTTTGCCAACAAAGTTCCGTCTAGTCAAAGCTATGGTTTTTCCAGTAGTCATGTATAGATGTGAGAGTTGGACCATAAAGAAGGCTGAGTGCCAAAGAATTGATGCTTTTGAACTGTGGTTTGGAGAAGACTCTTGAGAGTCCCTTGGAGTGCAAGGAGATCAAACAGTCAATGCTAAAGGAAATCAACCCTGAATGTTCATTGGAATGACTGATGCCGAAGCTGAAGCTCCAAAGCTGAAGCTTTGGCCTCCTGATGCAAAGAGCCAACTCACTGGAAAATACCCCAGTGCTGGGAAAGATTGAGAGCAAGAGAAGTGGACAACAGAGGATGAGATGGTTGGATAGCATCACTGACTCAATGGACTTCAGTTTGAGCAAGCTCTGGGAGATGGTGAAGGACAGGGAAGCCTGGCATACCACAGTCCATGGGGTCTCAAAGAGTTGGACATGATTAAGTGACTGAACTAACATGATTAGTAGGTAGGATGACTATATAATTTGTTATCTAAAATAGCACACATTTACATGCGAATGAGGGGTGCTATTTCTAATTATACCAATAATTAGGGCAATAAGAATAAAGTGGGAGAATCTGAGGCAAACCAGGGTGTATGGATACTCTTCCTATAATGTTCTATGTGGTTTAGTTTCTTACCAATATTTTATGCTATATTCTTATCCACTGTGCACTAGAAACATACTTTCAACTTCCCTATAATATCATACTTTTTCTCATCTCATAGATTTTGTACAGCTGTTTTTTCCTATAGTATACACTCCTCCTAACCTCTCTAAATCCTACCTTATCCAGTATAAATCCTTTCATATCATTTAGAAAATGCTATTTACTTAGGAACACATTGGTATACTCCTATTGTGCCTTATGTTTCTACTTCTGTGGTATATAGTAAGGTCAATAAATATTTATTATGAATGAATGAAGGCAGTATGATTAAATAATAAATAATATATTTTTTATATTTGTCTCTCCTACATGAATTTTTATTTCAGATAAACAGTGGCTATGCCAGCATGGAACACAGCATTTTCCACATTCAGTTCTGTTTGAGAGTCAGCTTGTTCTGGTCTGCAAGTGCAAGTTATTAAATTTTCAGGAGTTTTATGAGCCAGTTATTGAACAGATTAATTGTTAAAATTAAATTATATAAACTTTCAATTAAAAAACTTATAGTAAAAACAGAAGCAATAAAAACTCACTTTCCATTACTTCCTAATTATTTTATACATTTTCCTATACCCTTTGCTCTTGAGATTTTGTATGAATATTGTATCTGTATGGTTGAAATACTATATAGTGGTGTGCTACCATAGATCTCTTCTCTGCATTCAGTGATCTATGTAGGTATATTTACAATCACTTATGGTGGCAGTATTTGCATCATGGAAATCAGAAACCATTACTGTTTATTGTTTTGTTGATTGTCTAATCTTAGAAAAATGATGAAAATGTTAAGAATAAAGAAAATGTTAAACTTATTGTCTGTAGCCACTCTATTGTCACTAAGACTGGAATCAGAGGAACTAGTCTTCTAAATATTTGGAAATTATTAGCTGATTCAGCAAAAATATTGTTCATGTCAATAATGAATGAAGGTCTAACATGTATCTTCATTGTGTCAATTTTCCTCTTTCCTGTTACCACAACCAATTCATCAACATTTATGCCACAACACCCATTTGTCAGTTGCAACTGTAGGTTGGTTATGGACATAAAAGTTTAGCAAAAATGAAGGAACAAGGAACTATATTTTGTGATAATTAGTTGGTAGTTCAGGATCTATAATAAAGAATATTGCATATTTTATTATTATTTGAAAATTTCTGTCTTCCATCTTTGAATTAGTTGCATTTAGTAGCTCAGATGGTAAAGAATCTGCCTGCAGTGCAGGAGACCCAGGTTCGATCCCAGGATCAGGAAGATCCCTTATAGAAGGGAATGACTATCCGTGCCAGTATGCTTTCCTGGAGAATTCCATGGACAGAGGAGCGTGGCAGGCTACAGTCCCTGGGGTCTCAAAGAGTTGGACACAACTGAGCATGTTGGATCGGCTGCATGTCAAGGTTGTAAGTGAACTTTATTTCAAAGGATGGTGAATACTATTCACTCACACTTTCACTTTCCTGTGTGTGTGCGTGTGTGGGTGGCTCAGTCATGTCCAACTCTGTGATTCCATGGGCTGTAGCCCACTGCGCTCCTTTGTCCATGGAATTCTCTAGGCAAGAATACTGGAGTGGGCTGCCATTTCCTTCTCTAGGGGATCTTCCCGACCCAGGGATCGAGCCTGGGTCTCCTGAATTGCAGGTGGTGTCTTTACCTACTGAGCTACCAGGGGATACATATATACAAATATCTTATTTTTGGAGAGTTGATGGTTAAATATTTACCAGTGTACCACTGCTCACAGTAGAAACCCAATAAATATATGAAAGAATATATTGTTGACACACTCTTCTACATGCATCTGTTCTTACCAAACACAACTCTAATAAGAATGGTGAGACGCTGGAGTGACTGAGAGCGTGAAAGTTGTGAGGAAGGACAAGGGTTGGCCATGGCATTTTGCCTGTGAACCTGTGTTTGTTGGTGCCTGGAGTGTGAAGACAGCCAGGGGGGACAGCAGGTGCCCTCTTCCTTGTTACTGTTTTTCATTGTGTCTTTATTTTATGAAGAAATATTGGTTTAAAATCAGTCCTAAGTAGGATTTCTTCTAAACCTAATTTGACCTGTCCTGTTGATTAATAATTAGGGTTTCATCTTGATACAGGTATGAAGATGTATCTTAATCTTGGTTTTTGGTCTTGTTGATATTTGTCTATTTTCTTTACTTGCAATTTTGAATTGTGAACATTGTTCTCCTTTGCATGTGAGAAATGTGGTTGTTAGAAACACTTTCTTATTGGAAAAACATGTTTCCAAGGAAAATAAATTGTTTTCCACTTTCATTCACTTCAGTGACTTTGCCATGAGCCAGCTGACTTGTCCATTGATTGTCATTGTTGGATCAGCTTCCCTCATGTCAAGGTCCTCAGTGAGCTTTGTTTATTTTAAAGGATGATGAATACTATTCACTCTGTGAATTAAAAAACCTGTTTTAATTATCTTTTAGCTTCTTTATGCAACCTATGTGTGTATGATGACATCATCTTTCTATTCTTCAAAGAGAAGAAAAATAATGAAGTGAACCCATCTTTGTGCTCTATCTGTCCAGATTAACTTTAGAAATATGCTATTCATTTCTTTCTATAATTTGAAGATAGAATCTAAAAAAGAGAGAAATGAACATTTATTGTGTTTTTGCCTAAATGCTAGACATTTTATAGAGATTCAGTTCAGTTCAGTTGAGTCACTCAGATATGTCCGACTCTTTGCGACCCCATGGACTGCAGCCCGCCAGGCCTCCCTGTTCATCACCAACTCCAGGAGTTTACTCAAACTCATGTCCATCGAGTGGGTGCTGCCGTCCAACCATCTCATCCTCTGTCATCCTCTTCTCCTCCCACATTCAATCTTTCCCAGCATCAGGGTCTTTTAAAATGAGTCAGTTCTTTGCATCAGGTGGCCAAAATCATACATGACTATTGGAAAAACCATAGCCTTGACTAGACATACCTTTGTTGACAAAGTAATGTCTCTGCTTTTTAATATGCTATCTAGGTTGGTCATAACTTTTCTTCCAAGGAGCAAGCATCTTTTAATTTCATGGTTGCAGTCACCATCTGAAGTGATTTTGGAGCCCCACCCCCCCACCCCCCAAAAATAAAGTCTCTCACTCTTTCCACTGTTTCTCCATTCATTTGACATGAAGTGATGGGACCAGATGCCATGATCTTAGTTTTCTGAATGTTGAGCTTTAAGCCAACTTTTTCACTCTCCTCTTTCACTTTCATCAAGAGGCTCTTTAGTTCTTCTTCACTTTCTGCCACAAGGGTGGTGTCATCTGTATATCTGAGGTTATTGATATTTCTCCTGGCAATCTTGATTACACCTTGTGCTTCATCCAGCCCAGCATTTCTCATGATGTACTCTGCATATGAGTTAAATAAGCAGGGTGACAATATACAGCCTTGACATACTCCTTTCCCGATTTGGAACCAGTCTGTTGTCTGTATCCAGTTCTAACTGTTGTTTCTTGACCTGCATACAGATTTTTTAGGAGGCATGTAAGGTGGTCTGGTATTCCCATCTCTTAAGAATTTTCCACAGTTTGTTGTGATCCATGCAGTCATAGGCTTTGACATAGTCAATAAAGCAGAAGTAGATTTTTTCTAGAACTCTCTTGCTTTTTTGATGATCCAAAGGATGTTGGAAATTTGATCTATGGTTCCTCTGCCTTTTCTAAATTCAGCTTAAACATCTGGAAGTTCACAGTTCATGTACTGTTGAAGCCTGTCTTGGAGAATTTTGAGCAGTACTTTGCCAGGATGTGAGATGAGTACGATTGTACAGCAGTATGAGCATTCTTTGGCATTGCCTTTCTTTGGGACTGGAATGAAAACTGACCTTTTCCAGTCCTGTGGCAACTGCTGAATTTTCCAAATTTGCTGGCGTATTGAGTGCAGCACTTTCACAGCATCATCTTTCAGGATTTGAAATAGCACAACTGGAATTCCATCACCTCCACTAGCTTTGCAGAGATGGCTATTAACTTTATAGAGATGGCTTTAATTAATTCTCACTTTTAACTCTATGTATAAATAACTATTGTTATCTTTTGTATGTGAGAAAACAGAAAACTCAAAAGATTGTCTACTGGCTCCAAGATAATGGTAGAAGCTGGGTTTGAGCTAAAGTCTGTCTGATTTTCAAGACTATTCTTCCCATGACAATGGTGTTATTTTGTTGTTGATGATCTCTAAAATATAAAGCCTAGTTGTAAAAATGACAGCACAATCAGTTTTGCCACTGTTCTGGTACACGGCAAGGAGCAGAATGCAGTAGAGAACAGTTTCTAGGAACATCAAGTTGTAGGTGTTTAGTCACTAAGTCACATCCAACTCTTTTGCCACCCCATGGACTGTAGCCCACCAGGATCCTCTAGCCGTGGGATTTCCAAGAGAAATATGTAAAGTCTCAGTGATCTCTCAAGGCTTGTTTTTGGACAATCTATTTTATCTGATTTTTGTGCTTCAGCTTCCTTCTTTATAAAATTACACAGAAGACTAGAAAATCTATTAGATTTCATTTTAATTGTAACACTCTTAAATTTTCTTTTCTCCCAATACTCCTCCTAGAGAAACACAAAAAATGTTCCTTCATGCAGAAAATGTTCTAAAATAGTAATCAGACATCTCAAACTTCAGAATCACGCAAGAAGTGAAAAATGTTGGTTGCCCATTAGAGATAAACGACTGATTACATTTTTGCCCCAAATTATGTTAGCACAGCATTTTATCACTGGTATCTTGCTTTGATTGATATTAGGCAGCTGTTAACATAGACATGTGGTATTTTCCCTTGACTGAAAGCAGATCATGTGAGGGTTCAGTTTAAAACATTTAAACAGGAATTGTGTTTCTCACTATGGATGATCAAAAGGTCAGGATGGTGATGGGACTGTGTCTTCTGAGGATTATTGCCATGGTTACTAAGGCTTCATATGATGCATTTAATGGAGAACCAAGGGCCTCCTGCTTTGGAGCAGCTGGGATGTTCTGACAAGGGCATGACCTGAGGCTGGAAATTGAGTCTAAAGTGATCAGCCTGTTCTAAATAAGGGATTGCCTCTAAAGCTGCAGAGTCAAATGCTGCCTCTTAGAATTCTGCAAGGATCAATTAATCAAAGGAAGCAGGACAGGTTGCCCAGGGTGAGATCAGCTACCAGAGATTCTGGTACAGTTAATTGATTCTAAAGGCAATAAAAACTGTGCTCTGAAAAATATTCTTTATCTCTGTCAGAGGAATTATATTTTCTTCCACTCATGTAATCGTAGATTCTCATCAAGCCCAGTGTGTCCATCTCCTCTATGCTATTCCTAATGGAATGCTCAGTCAGGAACTTAACGGTCCTCCTGAAGCTTTTACCTATCCTATATGAAGCTGAAAATGAAAGTGAAAGTGTTAGTCACTCAGTCATGTCTGACTCTGTGACCCTATGGACTCTATCAGGCTCCTCTGTCCACAGGATTCTCTAGGCAAGAGTGGGTTGCCATTCCCTTCTCCAGAGGATCTTTCTGACCCAGGATCAAAATGGGGTCTCCTGCATTGCAAACAGATTCTTTAGTATCTGAGCCACCAGGGAAGCTATATGAGGCTAAATTTGTTAATTTTTAATTCTGTACTTGACACTGCATTATGGTTTTGTGTTATTTTATTTTCTCTTCATAAAAACCTTATGCATATGCATTGCTATTTTCTCTATTTTACAAACAAGAGAACTGAGTCACAGAGTTTAAGTGTCCAAGTAGTCACAGGTAGTTAGTGGTGGAACCGGTGCTTCCACTCATGTCTGTCTGACTCCATAGCATGCCCTCTTCCAATACCTAGCCAGTGAGCAAATCCTGTGACTTCTTCCTCCTTAATAGTTCTTCTTTCATTCCCATCTCCATTTTCCCAAGGCCATGGCTTTAGCACAGACCTTCATCAACGTGCACTTGATTATTGCAAAAATTTTCCCAAGGGTGTATACATTGCTGCTGGTAAGTCACTTCAGTCATGTCCAACTTTTTGAAACCCAATGGACGGTAGTCAGCCAGGCACCTCTGTCCATGGGATTCTCCAGGCAAGAATACTGGAGTGGGCTGCCACACCCTCCTCCAGGGGATCTTCCCGACCAAGGAACTGAACCCACATCTCTTGTCTTCTGCATTGGCAGACAGGTTCTTTACCACTAGTACCACCTGGAAAGTCCAAAGGTGTATATATCTACAGATTACCCTGACATTTGAGTGACCTTTATAAACATATAAAATACAAAGCTGATCAAATTATGTGTCTGCTTAAAATCTCTCAATCTACTGCATATATGTAAAATCAAGTCCAAACACCTTAGTCGAGCAACATTATTCTTTACTGTCTGACTACAACTTGTCTTTGTTGCCTTGAATCGACTTTCTAGCTGCTATTCTTAAGAATGTCCCTCACTCTCATCACACAGTTCACCTCGCCCTTTCCTGAACATGGTACACATTTCTACTTTTTCATGTGTTTGGTTATCAATGCTCAGTAGTGCCAGGACACTGGACTTTCTTAGAGGCAGGGTGAAGAGGGCATATTTTACTGTAACAGGAGAAAAAAGCAAGGGATTTTTTTTTCTTTGTTATTTGTTGTTGTTTGCTCACTTGTTTAGAATTGCAGAAAAGTTCATGACTTATTGCAGCACTCTGAGAACACCTGCCAAAGGTCAGGGCTTGATGGAAAGCCCACCGCCACCGTGCCTGAATCAGAAGCTGCCTGCATGACAGTGGGCAGCTGAGATGAGCACATTTGCAGAGCACACGCTGGAGGGATGTACTGTGGTAGATCTTCTCTTTATTTTTAATAATTTTATTTATTTATTGGCTGTGCTGGGTCTTCATTGCTTCATGGGCTTTTCTCTAGTTGCAGCGATGGGGGATACTCTCTAGTTGTAGTACATGGGCTTCTCATTGCCGTGGCCCCTCTTGTTTTGGAGCACAGGCTCTGGGGCATGCAGGCTTCAGCAGCTGCAGCATTTGGGGTCAATAGTTGTGGCTCCCAGGCTCTAGAGCAGGGGCTCAATAGTTGTGGTGCGTGGGCCTAGCTGCTCTATGGCAAGTGGGATCATACCGGTTCAGGGATCAAACCTGCTTCTCCTGCATGGGCAGGCAGACTCTTCACCACTGAGCCGCCAGGGAAGCCCTATGTGGTGGATCTTCTTAAGATCAGCAGTATCAGGTCTGTGCAGAATCATCTATAAACTAATGACTAAATGTATAGAACGACATGTGTGTATATATTAAGTCACTTCTGTCATGTCCGACTCTGTAATCCTATGGAATGGAGCCGGCCAGGCTCCTCTGTTCATGGAATTCTCCATGCAAGAATACTGGAGTGGGTCGCTGTGCCCTCCAGGGGATCTTCCCGACTCAGGGATCAAACCTGGGTCTCGTGGGTCTCCTTGTGTCTCTTATGGCTGGTGGGTTCTTTACCATTAGCATTACCTGGGAAGCCCATAGAACTACATACATGTATTTATAAAATATCACTAAAGCTGTTCACCAACCCATTTTATATTCAGTAAAGTATAAATCCTTTATCATACCAAGGGTCAAATTTAAATGTAATTTTGTAAGCTAGGATGTTTCCATTTATTTCTAGGAATTTTATGTTTCTTGAGCTGTATAATTCTAGCAGTAAACATAACCTTTGAGTATTATTCAGAATAATGCTGTCAATAATATTCAAAGTAAAATTGCTCAATGATATTTCTTTAAAATATTTTTGTAACATATGCTTTAATTAATTATTATACCAATACATTTCTCTATAGTTAATAAAAAAAAGTCAATCATGATAAGATATTCTAACTCTGCACTGTTCATTATATCATGCTTTTCAGATAGCATCTACAGATGTATTATGTTTAAATTGGATGAGCTATTAAACATATTTCAGATAATCATTATGTGAATAATTTTTTCCATTAATGACTTGTAGAGAAGAATGTTATCTACAGGATCATATTCAGGAACACAAGTAATTACTGTGTTTGTATTTTCCTAAATGAAGCTAAGTCTGAATCTGATAGAAGATTATACTGTGTATATTAATTTGTTTATTCATTGATTTTTCCACCTCCACATGCTTTTTATTTTCAAAAGTTAAAATCACAGTGATGTAGCTTTAAGTGAATCCATTCTGCCACTTGTTCTCTGAAAGTGAAAAAAATACAAACTAAATTAATTTTGTAGTATTTTTATTATGTATATGTGATTGCCCTGTATGCTAAAAGAAGAAATAAAGGCCTTCCTGTCTTTCCATGCCTTCAGTTCATCAGAGTATAGTTTAGTTTTGGATGTCCTGTTGTAATCTAAGAAACATAATAATGTATTTATTTTGCCAAATATATCGGTTAAAATAGTTTTAAAAAGCAATCGAGGCTAAAACATTTATATGCAATGTAAACCTTTTGTATAGTTGGTGTTGGAAGTAGCTATTGATATATAAATTGTACCACACCCGGTTTTCTCTTTCTATTTTGAGATATAATCCCATCATTGGCACATCTAAATCAACAGCATTCAGCAGTATGACTCCCCCACTGTGAGTTTTATATTCATCACAAGAGAATGAATATTTTTAAGCTAGGAATAGGCAATATCAAATTTACTACACTTAAATGTTTGGCAGTTCTTCAGGTTGAAGCATCGTTTCCAAGCCAAGGTTTCTAGATGTGTGTCTTTTTTTATTTTTTTCAATCCAGAAAATTTATTCTACCAACATGTTCCTTAGAGAGAATTTGAAATTCTTGATTCTGATACAAATACATTACAATTTAAGAGTGAATTCTACCCACACACTTATGGCTAATTATCCTACAACAAAGGAGGCAAGAATATATGTGGAGAAAGAGAGTCTCTTCAAGAAGTGGTGCTGGGAAAACTGGACAGCTGCATGGGAAATAATGCAATTAAAACTTTCTCTAACACCATATACAGAAATAAACTCAAAATGGATTAAATGCCTAAATTGAAGACTGGATACTATGAAATTTTTAGAGGAAAATATAAGCAGAATATTCTTTGACACAAATCACAGCAATATTTTAGGGAATCTGTCTCCTAGAGTAACAGAAATAAAAACAAAAATAAACAAATAACACCTAATTATACTTAAAAACTTTTTGCACAGCAAAAAGACTGGTGCTGAAGCTAAAACTCCAATACTTTGGCCACCTGATGTGAAAAGCCGACTCATTGGAAAAGACCCTGTGCTGGGGAAGATTGGAGGCAAAAGGAGAAGAGAATGCCAGAGAATGAGATGGTTGGATAGCATCATTGACTCAATGGACATGAATTTGGGCAAACTCCAGAAGCTAGAGACAGGGAGGCCTAGCCCTGCAGTCCATGCGGTTACAAAGAGTCAGACACGACTTAGTGACTGAACAACAGCAGCAACATAATCCTCCTGGTGGTGATTGGTGGTTTAGTCGCTAAGTCATGTCTGACTTTTTTGCAACCCCATGGGCTGTAGCCCACCAGGCCCCTCTTTCCATGGGCTTCTCCAGGCAAGAATACTGGAGTAGGTTGCCATTTTCTTCCCCAACAATCCTCCCATAGAGAGATAAATATTTAAAACAATAACAATAATACCAATTCATACTCATTTTCCACATACATAAAATCACATTTGACAATAGTCATGTTATTTACCTGACCTAACAGAATTAATATGATAGCTATGACCTGTGCCGGGAAAGCCACCAGCCACTCTCTGCAGCTCTGAGCACCTTTCCCTCTGACTTGCCTAGAGATCTAGCAGACTGACTGCAGCCAAAGGGGCCACTTCTATTGCAAACACTGTATTAAAGAGGAATAGTGGACCTTAGATTTACTTTGCCATTGTTTTGATTACAGTTACATCCATGGCTGTGATAATTGTCTTTCTGGTCTACCTCCCCGCGCAGCCCTCTGATCTTTAGCAAAGACAATTTCAACTATATTATGCATGCTAACATTCACCCTCCTTTCAGTCTCCCAAGACTTTTTCTCTTTGAATTTGTGCTCCAAAGCATTGCCATGACTCTGTGACTAGTCACAGAGGTTTGAAGGGGATTCAAAATATACCTGAACAAATCCTTTCTGCCCCCACACTCCTAAGTAGTTTCCAGGGTTATTTAAACCAGTTCTCTGTTTCAAACGCTTACTCTTACTAAAAGTTATCCCTGGGGACTGTTGGTGTCTTCAGTGCTGGCAAACCTCAGTTAAGACTGTCTCAGTCCATTACAGACTCAACAAAACAAAGAAACTGGGTTCTCAATCACTTTCCTTACAGGATACTCAATGCCAAAATTTTGCCAATCTTCTCTGCAGGCAAAATCCACTCACTAAAGGTTGTTGAAAGTAGTCATCCTTGTTAGACTAATCAGTGAAGGTTCTGTAATACTTCATCCTCAAGGTGATGAGTGTCAGCTTACCTCACATTTATACAACTGGAAAGAGCCACACAAGCATCTCTTTCCCGGGGTGGGGGTGGGGGAGGGAATTATGGTCAAAGGTGACTTCTCTCTTCACTCATCTTCACTCATAGGGGAAGATGAGAGCCAGTTTTTACAGTCATGCTCAATCAGGTTCTCCTCCGCAGGTACCAGTTCTTACAGGAAATACTGCTAAGATAAAGTAGATTGAAATATTCTTTTAATCAAATAAACCCTACTATGAGTTGAATTATACCATCCCTCCAAAGGCATGAATCCAAGCCCTAACCCCTCAGTAGCTCAGAATGTGAAGCGATTTGGAAACATGGTTGTTTTAGATGTCATTAGTTAAGACAAGGGTTTTACTGGAGTAGAGTGGCGTCTTAATTCAATACGACTGGTGTTTTTAGAAAAGGAGCAAATTGGGGCACAGGCATGCATACAGGGGAAATGCCATGTAAATAGTAAGATGGCCATCCATAAGCTGAGGAGAGATCTAGAACAGATCCTTCTCTCTAAGTCCTCAGATGAAATCAACCCTACCAGCACCTTACCCTAAGATGTCTAGCCTCTAGAACTGTGAGACAATCAATTTCTGCTATTTAAGCCGTTCAGTTGGTGGTACTGTGTTTTGGCAACCCTTGAAAACTAGTGTTAACCTTTTGCACAAAGAAGAGTGCTTAGGACTTCTTACATTTGTAATGGACATTTTTTACTAGATTTTACATGCTAATTCTGAAATTCTTCTCTTTACAAGTACCATGAAAATACTAGAAGAGTCACAATATTTCACCATCTAGTCTACGTGCCCTAAATTGTTCTATGGCTGAAATTGGTACAAAGCCATCATTATAAGATGGGCTGATTTGTTTCGGGGAGAAATGGACAATTGTTCTTTTAGTAGCTGAGGTGGTTCCTAGGCTCCTGGGTGGTCTGTAATATGCAGGGCTCCAGCAAGGGAGAAAAAGGTGCTTTTTTCCTATTTTTTCATTTAAATTTTTTAAATTGGAGTATGATTGTTTTACAATGTTGTGTCTATTTCTGCTGTACAACAAGATGAATCAGCTATTTGTACACATATATCTCCTCCCTCTTGAGCCTTCCTTCCACACCCCCTCCCATCTCACCCCCTAGGTCATCACAGAGCCTTGAGCTGAGCTCTCTATGCTATATAGCAGGTTCCAGCTAGCTAGCTATGTTATACATGTTAGTGTATATATATATATATCTCAAGTGGGTCATTTTTAGTGATGTGGTTGAACCTAGAGTCTGTCATACAGAGTGAAATCAGAAAGAGAAAAACAAATATTGTATATTAATACATATATATTAATACATGGAGGGCTTCCCAGGTGGCTCAGTGGGTAAAGAATTCACCTGCAGTGCAGGAGACACAGGAGATGTGGATTCGATCCTTGGATTGCCAAGATTCCCCTGGAGGTGCATGGCAACCCACTCCAGTATTCTTGCCTGGAGAATTTCATGGACAGAGGAGTCTGGTGGGCTACAGTTCACAGGGTCACAAAGAGTCAGATATGACTCAAGTGACTGAACATGCATGCATGCATTAATATATAAAATCTACAAAAATGGTACCGATAAACCTATTTGAAGGGCAGTAATACAGACACAGAGGTAGAGAAAATTTTAAAGATGAGCCTCTGGCCTGTATATGCCCCTACTCATAATTGAATTCACTGCAGTACTTCTCTGAATTCTTCCTCTGAATCCCATCAAGACAGTATTACAGATATCCTTCTCAAGATTTCTATTTTAATTTCAACTTTTCCTACATGGATAAAAGTTTGCTGAATTCTATTGGGTTTACCCCATTTTTTTTAAAGCAAGGTGGGTGGAATATATTGCATTCCAAAATAAGTATTGTCAAGGTTCATAAATGTTAAGGTTGTATTAGTAACTTGGAGAAGCTCATTTGCCTGAAAGTGTGAATATTGAAAGCATGAGAGAGCATATTTATAAGTCTCTATAATTGGATCTATGTAATTATTTACTGTAGGAAACGAGGCAGCATCCCACAAGAATTACCTTCTTTCGAAACTTATTTCAATAGTCTTTTGTGTTTAGAAACCATTGAGTCATTTAAAAGTCATTCCCAAACTTTAAATACAACTGTATTCTAAAAATGACAAGCACTTTCTAGTCAAGATGTTTCTATATCCAGAAACTGCAGTTGCTGTTCTAAATATCATCTTTACAGAATACTTCAGTACAAAGTGTGCAAAACATTGTTTTTGGTAATTTTCTCAAGAAAACTGCTGTATTCATTAAGAAAAGGCTGTTTCAATAAGATATATCCTATATGATTTCATGTGTGTAACATCTGTTAGATAAAGTTATCAAGATGGAGAACAGATTAGTGATTGTCAGGGGTTAGGAATGGGAGAGGAGCTAGGTCTAGTAACAAAAAGGTAATGCAAAGAAGTCTTGCAGTGATGGTACAGTTGAGTGTCTTGATTTTGGTGGTGATTTGGAAGGTACACAGGCTTTCCTCATGGCTTAGTTGTAAAGAATCTGCCTACCAATGTAGGAGAAGCAGGTTTGATCCCTAGGTCAGGAAGATCCCCTGGAGAAGGAAATCTCCTCCAGTATTCTTGCCTGGGAAATCCAATGGACAGAGGAGCCTGGTGGGCTACAGTCCATGGGGTCACAAAAGAGTTGGACACGACTGAGTGACTAAACAACAATAGCAGGCAGGTACACGTGTGATAGCATTGCAAAGATACACACACACAGACATGCACAAATGAATGCTTGTATAACTGTTGAAAGATGAATACGCTTTACAGATTGCATGAATGTCCTGGCTTTGGTTTTATACTATGGTTGTGTTATAGGTTAGTTGTAACTGTGGAAGGGTGCACAGAGTTTCCTTGTGCAGTTCTTTGCAACCTCCCAGAAATCTATAATTTTTTCAAACTGAAAATTAAAAATACTGAAACTATGGAAAGAAAAAAAACCTAAAAGTCTTGAAATTAGTGAATTACCAATCTTGAGTCTGTACAGAATTCTATTCAGCCTATTCTGGGACATGGATTCAATCATTGCTCTTATGTATTTCCAGCATCCATGCTTATTCTAAGTCCTCTGTCTATTTCAGTCTTTAAAGAAAACAAATCTCCCTTGATTCCAATTTATTCTCCAAACATTGTTTGTTTTCTTTTTTATTGCTAAGTCTCTTTGTATATATGTGTGTGCTCATTTACCTCAGTCGTATCGGACTCTTGAGACCCTGTGAACCGTAGCCTGCCAGGCTCCTCTGCCCATTGTATTTCCCAGGAAAGAAAACTGAAGTGGGTTGCTATTTCCTTCTCCAGGGGATCTTCCAAATCCAGGGGTCAAACCCTTGTCTACTATGACTCCTGCATTGCAGGTGGATTCTTTACCTCTGAGTCACCAGGGAAGACTATGTGTATATATATATATATAGTATTTCAAATAAATACTCAGTATTTCAAATTGCTCACTCAGTATTTCAAATTGTACTATAAGCATCTTGACTGGGAACTATGTTTCTTGACTGGGAACTATTTAGAGAATCTCTAAATGGAGTGACTGGGACTTATTAATTTCTGGACTCCCAACAGTTTGCTATCTTCTTTGGAAATCTTGGTGCTAGTTATTATCTGAGAGATGATAAAGTTCATTGTGACTTTTACCCACTTGAAACCAGGCCAGTCTCTCTTGGATCCTATGTCTAGTACATGGAGCTTGGCCAGGACCTGATTCTATCTTACTCCTCCTGAGACACAAATAATCATAGAAAAGATCTAATCCAAGGGTTAATAACAGTTCCTGTTGACACAATTTTAATTCTCACCACATTTTATCTTATTTTTTAAAGCCTTAGCTGTAACATGGAATTGATAACTTTTTTTTTTCTGTTGGGGTAAAAGAAAATCAAAACCTTAAAAAAAATGAGAAACAACAAGTCAGTACATAAATAAGAAAAGAGAATATGATCCCAAATGGAACCTCTTCAGTTGTGAATGTGGACTTTTCTTATAACTTATGAAATAGCAGCCTCCTAAATTGCCAAGATGGTAAAAATAAATATGAAATAGTTCTCTAGCATTACTATTGCTTTTTGTTTTAGAAAAATGTCTTTTAATATTTTTGTTACACTTATGCTGAATGCCAGGTTCTCAGATTGTCAACAATTTCAAAGGAACTGGAAAACTTCTTTAAAACGGAAAAAATATTATGCCAGTGACAATTGGTATGTTTACTTGGGAGAGCAAAAGCATGTCTGTAATCAAAAAAAGATGCTTTCAGCTAATTAGTTTGATTAAAAATGCTTTTATAGTATTTCTTTCAACATTGTACTCATTTTCATTATATGTAGAACTACCTTTACATTTTATTTATGCATATAATTTATGGCTAATTATATCTACCTTCATTATGTACTATTCGTTTTTTTCCCCTAGAGCTGCACTTTGGTGTGCTGAGAACTTGTGTTGTTTGAAATTATTATAAGAAATATACATGCTTCTTATAGCCATGTTGTGTGGGTGTGTGCCCAGTTGCTTAGTGGTGTCTGGCTCTTTACGACCCCATGGGCTGTAGCCCACCAGGCTCCTCTGTCCATGGGGTTTCCCAGGCAAGAATACTGGAGTGGGTTGACATGCCCTCCTCCAGGGAATCTTCCAAACCCAGGGATCAAACCTACATCTCTTGCATCTCCTACATTGGCAGGCAGATTCTTTGCGTCTAAGCCACCTGGGAAGTCCATATCCATTTTATATCTTATTAATTATTCCAGTTCATGAATGATCCTTGATCATCTTTATTTATTTATTTTTGTTGTTGTTGTTTATCTTTTTTTTCTTTTTTTTTTCCATTTATTTTTATTAGCTGGAGGCTAATTACTTCACAACACTGCAGCATCATCTTTAAATCTGCAGCCTGTAGCCCAGAACACAGAACTAGGTGGATAATCTTCACATATCCATCAAATTCAATTGAATTGTTCAGTATCTAATCACCATTTATTTGAGAATCACTATTCTCCATGGTTATTGTTTTCATACCCCATACTTTCATCTGCCTAGGCATGATTTGCGAAGAATGTCTTCATTTAAAATGTCAAGCTGATTAAATGTTTGAGAATTTTCAGTTTGCAGTATCTTGGGTAGAGTAATTCTGGTTTGCCCAGGACTGTCTTGGTTTTCAAACTAAAAGTCCCACACTATAGGAACCCATTCAGTCCTGGGCAAATTTGTAGAGTTGATTATCCTAATCTTGGAACATTCTGATATTTTCAAAAACATGTTGAAAATCCATGTTCCACGTATTTATTTCATATATACTTCTGGGAACTGTAAGATTTGGGTAAAACTAGACTGAATACTTTATCCACCCTACTTGACTATTTTTATTTATCATAAAACCATTCAGTAAAATCAGTAAAACCATTCAGTAAAAAATGTTACATAGCCCAGAAAACTGGTTTCCTATGAATAGTGCCTTGGTTTTCACCTAAATCAGGCTATTTGGAACTGTCTTAGCCTTGGTTAGTTATGCTGCACATGTGATGAGTAGCATTCCTGGTATGGTTGAAATAATGACATAATCACTGCTTGTTTTTGTGAGTCAGGAAGAAATATGCATAATCATAGTGATCTAATTTATATCTAGTTTCATATTCTTGATATGAAGAATCTAAGTACATTAATATTCATATTAGTGCCTTTGTGGTGATATTGCTGCAAATAGAAGAAATATTTCTTGCTTACTTACTAAAAAGATGCACACCTTAAACATCATACCTGTCCAACTCATTTAAACCCACTATGCTTTTTAATAAACTAGGCAAGATGGTATATAGGATATTGTTTTTCGGTGTGTGATACTCATATCACCTGCTACAATGTCAACCCAGGGGGTTCCTTACTGTTATCCTGGGTGTCTACATTTAACAAGATTCCAAGTTATTCCAATGCCCAGTAACATTTATAAACCTCTAGTAATGTAAGTGCAGGCATCCCAAGGGGCACTAATGGCAAAGAATTCTCCTGCCAATGCAGGTGACACAGGAGACTTGGGTTCGATCCTTGGGTCACAAAGATCCCCTGGAGTAGAGAATGGCAACACATTCCAGTATGCTTGCCTGGAAAATCCCATGGACAGAGGAGACTTGTGGACCACAGTCCATGGTGTCGGAAAAGGTTGAACACAACTGAACATCTGACAAGCTAGCAAGTAAGTTAAGTGTCATGGTATTTCTAGAGAAAAGACTCAGTTTTGAACCCAGACTTTCTAATTTATTAGAATCATGTTTTGGGTAAAATTGCCTATATTCTCTAAATTTTAATGTCCTCATCTGCAAAATGGAAAAATATACTTGCTATCCTAAGGGTGATGTAGTTCAAGTGACATGTGAAAGGGGAAATGTTTGATAAACCATGAAGTTCAGGAACAATTGCAGGCTACTCGCTAGGGTCCTTCCCTATGGATTCCTAAGTTATATTAAAGGAAATTACTTCATAGTGTTGGCATGCAAACTACTTAACTGCCTTTATTAAGGCTGCATGTCTATTTAAGTAAGCGAACCCACTGATTAAAATAAGAATCATTCTTAAGGACTTTTTTGTCTGATTTGATCGGTCAGTTCGGTCCAATTGGTCAAATTGGTTGTATGTAAAAATATAGGCAGCTTGGATAAAAAGATTACTGTTACATGCAAGCAAACCAAGAATAACTAAAATATGAGATCTTTTCAATTCTGTGGTGCTGATTAAAGCCTTGTGTAAGTAATTGGACAGGAAATTTCAGATTTGAGAGGCTCCAACAGATGCCTGTTACAAACTGAAACAGCAATGCTTACTAACTGCTTTTAGTTCAATATGTCCAACCCTCTGCTCTGGAGTATTTTTGATAAGTAACACATTGCCCTAAGACATCAAGAGAAAGACTGCAATTAGTAGCCTTAGTCTGACCTTTCTGTACAGAGCCCACCAGGCTTCGCTGTCCATGGGATTCCCCCATGGCAGCCAACTCCAGTATTCTTGCCTGCAGAATCCCACAGACAGAGGAGCCTGGCGTGCTACAGTCCACAGGGTCTCAAAGAGTCAGACAAAACTGAAGTGACTTAGTGTGCACACAGATATCATATATAATATATATTAATGAAAGAGGGAGGAAAAAAGAGCACATGGAAAAATCATAAAGAAGAGAAGAAGAAATTCTCAGAATATAACTGGGTTGATTAGAGAAAGTCTCTGAATGAGAAAGGTCATACAACGTTTCTAATGTAGAGCACAGGGAACTATATCCAATCTCCTGGGATAAACCATAATGGAAAAGAATATAAAAAAGAATATATATTTATGTGTATAACAGTCACTTTGCTGTATAGCAGAGATTACACATTTTAAATCAACTACAATTCTAAAATAGGATCATAGTTCTTTCCCCCTCTAAGTGATTAGATGATGCTCCTATGAGTGATGAATTCAGTCACAATTGAAAAATATTTATCTAGGAAAAAATATTTTAGTCTTAGATACTTTGAAAGTGTGATAAAATGTGAAAGTGAAAAAATACATTGGAGACATGAGACCAAATCCTTTATTTTTAAAAATTGTTTTGAATTTACCCCGTCCTCCCCTCCATCTCCCGGCTGGTATCCTTGTTCAGACTTTCATTCCTCTCATCCTCTTGCATGGGCTAGCAATAATCACCTTAGTTGTCTCTTGGTCTTTCCACTGTCTCCATTGTACTTCCTTGAATGCAAATATGTTTCTGCATTTCCTGACTTAAAACTTCCAGTGGTCTCTCTTATGCTTCCCCACCCTTTTGTCCTTATTTACCGAAACATATCCAAAATCCTTAGTGTGACACACAGGGGATTTTTCTATCTTTGCCTTAATTCTCTTGCCTTCTCCATCTTTCACTGCCCCCATGCCCCAGCCCCTCTCATTCCCAAGAAAGGTATCAGTATTTGATGTCAGTGGATTTTCCTTACTTCACTCACCATTCCTGACTCTCTCGGAGACAGTGGACAGTGCCTCCCCCCAGCAAGGCAAAAAGAGGTCATGGCCACAAAGTCAACCACATAGTCAAAAACTTTTAATTATTGAAATAAAAGATTCTAACAGAGTCTTCAGGAAAGAAGCACAAATGCAAGAGTCAAGAAGTGGTGCTTCCAGGAAGTGAGAATATTCTGTAACATAAATGCTTCATCTCAGTAAAAGTTCAACTTTTATCCAGAAAGCTGCACAGTGTCAGTGTTCTTCTAGCTCAACAGGGTCAAGTGGGAGTAAGAATGAGGAAAACTTGAGCTGCCATAGAGCACTGGCTGGTCTTTCCCGGTGACACGATGGTAAAGAATCCATCTGCCAAGGCAGGAGATGCAAGAGATGCGGGTTTGATCCCTGGGTTGGGAAGATCCCCTGGAGGAGGAAATGGCAACCCACTCCAATATTCTTACCTAGAAAATCCCATGTACAGAGGAGCCTGGTGGGCTACACTCCATGGGGTCTCAAAGTGTTGGACACGGCGGAACATAGCACAGAGCACTGGCTATCATTTTCTGTTTTTTAAGCTTGGTTTGGGGAGTAGATTGCTAACCTAACCCAGTATGGTTATGCATGCTGTTTTGTGGACAACTGACCTGGGTAAAGACTTCAAGTCTCCTCTGTCACATTCTCCCTACTAAATTAAAAAGTAAACCTCAAACCAAGTTCTTCCACAATTTAAGGACTCGTTAGAAAATACCACTGAAAAATCCTGCAACCTGTTCTGTAACCTCTGTGTCTCTTTTTTTGACAATAACATTTATTTAGTGCTTAACAAGTGTAAGCTCCTCTTGCAAAGCACTTGACACACGTTATCTTATTTACATTCATACTTTTCACAGCAGCCCAACAAGGCAGATGTGGTGCTTATGTCCATTTTACAGATGAGGAAAATGAGGTTTGGAAACATTAAATAACACACTCTAGATTTTATTCAGAGCAGCTGAACCGGGATTCAGACTCAGAAAATCTGACTCTAGACTCTAGGAAATATTCTATGTCTTTTAGGAAACTCATCACTATTAGGCATGGATGGGGTCTTCAGGAA
This sequence comes from Cervus canadensis, assembly GCF_019320065.1. Classification (NCBI taxonomy): domain Eukaryota; kingdom Metazoa; phylum Chordata; class Mammalia; order Artiodactyla; family Cervidae; genus Cervus; species Cervus canadensis. Next base: position 5,522,096 of record NC_057415.1, on the reverse strand, counting down.
AGCACTTTAAATTTTAGAGACAAGATTGAGTTACATTTAGCATGAAATGAAAAGACACTTGCTCCTTGGAAGAAAAGTTATGGCAAACCTAGACAACATATTAAAAAGCAGAGACATCATTCTGCCACAAAGTCCATATAGTCAAAGCTATGGTTTTTTCAGTAGTCATGTATGGATGTGAGAGTTGGACCATAAAGAAGGTTGAGCACTGAAGAACTGATGCTTTTGAATTGTGATGCTGGAGGAGACTCTTAAGAATCCCTTGGACTGCAAGGAAATCAAAACAGTCAACTCTAAAGGAAATTAACCCTGAATGTTCATTGGAAGGACTGATGCTGAAGCTGAAGC